>NC_079429.1:4518349-4797755 GCF_026213295.1 Gadus chalcogrammus
CACAACATATGCATGTGTCCACATGCATTCACAGAGACAGAATCCCACACAGACACACCAAATTATACACACAACACAGCCAAACATACACACACACACACACACACACACACACACACACACACACACACACACACACACACACACACACACACACACACACACACACACACGTGCACACAACATATGCATGTGCACACACACATCCACAGACACACACATGCAGGGTGTGCACAGTGTATCTTTGGCAATGGCCCTAGACATTTTGGGGGCAGGTATGTCCATTTTCCAGCTCTGCAGAGACTATGATTGTTTTCTTTCCCGTGACCTGGATTCACTGTGCAGACTGTACTAATAAAGAGTAGGAAATGACCTTACATGTCTCTGGATGTTCCCCCGTCCCGGGGCAGGTGTCCCAGGCCTACTGGGAGACCAAGCCGTCCCGGGCCTTCGGGGAGGCGGGGGTCTCCATCAAGCTGGTCAACTCCACCATGGGGCCCGGGGAGTACCTCCGCAATGCCCTGTGGCACACCGGGAACACCAGGAACCAGGTACTGGGGCAGGACCCATATCGTGAATCTCACGATAATCATGGGAAGGTTTACACGATGTCGAGACTGTGGGAGTGTGTGGGGGTGACGCTTGGTTGAGGCAGTCTCACCTGGTGGAGTTTGATTGGACGCCTGTTGCACACACTGCGACAAGTCATTGCAGTCCCCACTCTGCTCACTAGGGGGCGTGTTCTCCTTAAAGGGACAGTCAGGCCCACCGTCACACAGTAGATGGATTCATGAGCTCTGCCGTGCTTCAGGTTGGAGGGGATCAGGTTCTCAGTGAACTCCCCAAAAACTGGCGTCCCCTTTTCACAACAATTTATTATTATTATTATTTTGTTCGGTTTTTAGTTATTTTATTAATTCTTGTCCTTGTTATTTCCTGCTCCTCATGTGGTGTGCGTGTGTGAGGGAATCTCAGGGCGGAGGGGAGGGGGGAGATGAGGACCTCTGAGAGGCCGGGGGACAAGCTGGGGTCCATATGGGGTAGAAGGACACAGAACTCGCTTAGCTTCAAGGCCAATTTGGGTATTTAGCTTTTCGGGGCAAAAACACAATGAAGAGATTTTGGAGGAAAAAATGTCTTGATTTCATGATGATACGAAACAGGAGAGTGTGGGAGATATGGCCCAGCCTTCCCTGCTGTGTCTCTGTGTACCTCTGGGTCTCCTGAAGGTAGACCTCACTGTGGGGGTCCGCGCTCCTACCAATCCCTCGCTCTTTCACTCCATGGATCTTGATCAATAATCGATACCGGAACTCCATCTAATAAGAGAATCATTATTAACGCATGGTAATAATCTTCAAGTACAACATGGTTTGCACGTGTGCTTGAGTATTCGTTTACTTTTCCATCAATTGCTTTGGTTCAATAACATCAAATACTGTCCATATATCTGGATCAATCACATTCATTACCCTCACTTCAGATGTGTTCTCGATGGTGTAAAGCCAGCGCTAGCCACAGTGTATTTATAGCCCGGCAGAAGTTTCCAGTGGAGCAGATTCTGCTCCCCGGAGACAACGAGAACTATGAGACCTGAAGCAACACTCTGTAGTCATAACTGTGTATTGAATTACGTGTGCGCGTGTGTGTGTGTGTGTGTGTGTGTGTGTGTGTGTGTGTGTGTGTGTGTGTGTGTGTGTGTGTGTGTGTGTGCAGGTCAAAACACTGTGGCATGACCCCAACAACATTGGATGGAAAGACTTCACAGCCTACCGCATGCACCTTATCCACAGACCCAAGACTGGTTTCATCAGGTGCAGCCTTACACACACACACACACACACACACACACACACACACACACACACACACACACACACACACACACACACACACACACACACACACACACACACACACACACACACACACACACACACGCAAAAACAAACACCCTTATTTTATGTATGTCCGATAATGTGTACATACATAATTATGTATGTCAGACATAATATAGGACATAAATACTATATAAGTAGATAAGCAAAAACACAAACCACAGGAACACACACACACTCACACACAGAATACTGTGGGACCCATGGAGCGTGAGTGACGGTGGGGAGGGCCCTGCTGCAGGGTGGTGGTGTACGAGGGCCGGGACATCATGGCGGACTCGGGGCCCGTGTACGACCACACGCTGGCCGGGGGCCGGCTGGGGCTCTTCGTCTTCTCCCAGGAGCACGTCATCTTCTCCGACCTCCGATACGAGTGCAGAGGTGAGGCGGGGAAAAGGCCCCCATGAACGGATTCCGATAGACGCATTCCGATAAACGTATTCCGATAAACCTATTGCGAAAAACGTATAAAGATGAACTTAGACCAATATACTTAGACTGCGCTAAACTTAGACCGACATACTTAGACCGCTCAACGGATATTTTTGCCTCTACGGACAGTAGTAGGCAGAGAGACCAGATGTATCATCATCACCCATGTGGTTAGCGTACTTGTGGTTAGCACAATGGTTAGCGTATCACCCATGTGGTCAGCCTACGTGTGGTTAGCGAATCGCCCGTTTGGTTAGCAGATTGCCTGTGTAGTTAGCGCATTGGTTAGCTTATCACCCATGTGGTAAGCGTACTGCGCATGTGGTTCGGCTACGTGTGGTTAGCGTATCATCCATGTGGTTAGCGTATTGCCTGTGTGGTTAGCGCCCAGCTCTACTTAAAAATAGCTGGAAATTGGCAGGATGGCATAGGCTGTCAGACTACTGGCAACCACAGGTTTGTAAAAGACATCGTCATTGCTATGGGTGGGCTGTTTGTTTAATGATGCAATCATACATTCGATTTGGTCAAAATCTGGCCATTTTATCTGTGATACCGCTCATTTAGTTTTGAGAATCCTGGGGCCTGAAGTCTGCCAGACACACTGATTGTGTACCTTGAATGGAATTAGATTGTAAAAAAATTGAAGTGGATAAAAGTGTCTGCGAAAACAATGAATGCCAATACATTTGTTTGCATTGTAGGCAAACCCGCTGTTAAGACACATGGGCTTGGTTATAAATACGCTTTAGTATTTGTGTGTTGTGCTGCAGCCATGGAGATGGAACACACACACACACACACACACACACACACACACACACACACACACACACACACACACACACACACACACACACACACACACACACACACACACACACACACACACACACACACACAAAAACAAACCTCCATGATTGATCGATGATTGATACCGAGCCGATTCTCCGGGGGGAACCAGACTTCTTGGGACGTGTGATTTCATGGTTCTTCCAGGTTTATAATAGATGTTTTCTCTTTCTTTTTCCCCTCCACAGATATCTGAGTTTTCGCTGGGAAAGTCTCAAAAGCTCCAGGCAGAGCTGTAGGAAAATATAACTAATTGAGAGTGAACTGAGAGTGAATACCAAGAAGGAGAGAAAATAAGACAGGGAGAGAGACTGTACTTAAATGACTCTGGAGGGAAAGATAAAAGGGAGGTAAGGTCACTAAAAACTGGGCGATCACGACTGACTTAATGGTTTGGTCTCTCGACGTCCGCCTCACAGCATGGTGACCTTGTTGAGGCGGCCTTAACAATCTGAAACTGTTCCTTTTTGTACTCTTACAATGGCTTTTTATTTGCATTTCAAGGCATTCAAATAATCTAGATATGCAGTTATTACTCAACTTTTAAATGGAACCGCTGAAATAACGACATTCAAAATTCTTATGACCAAACTTTATTTTGCCTGCTTACCTTCCTAATATCATGATCATGTTTTTATTTTTAATGTTCCTTGACACGTCAATGCTAGATAGTTATTGAAAGCCCCCTGAAGCCAGTCAGAAGAACTAGACACACTACTCCCCTCTAGTGGCGATGTTTGTTAATACACGATGAAAGACGAACTCATGGATGACCTTCGTTTGTAAATCCGAAATTACATTTGCATTACATTATTAATAATATCTACATGATAACCATTTGCACTCATGTAAATGTTTCACCCCTCTGGACACCAATATGCTCTTCTCTTAGTCATACAGGGAGAACTTACAATTCTAACTTTAAAAGTATTAAAAACATTTAATAAAAAATATAGATATTTGTTTAATGCTCAATGTAAGTACATGGCTTTGCCGTTGTTAATTATTCATTCAATTGATTGTATTATTATTTTATTTCATTTTATATGATTTTCATTCTATCTGTGTGTGCGTGTGCGTGTGTGTGTGTGGGTGTGTTTCTCTGTGTGTGACGTTGAAAACGGGTATTCTAGTCCTGAAACTACGACTACTTTAAATAAATACTTTGTCGTGACTCCAAACACTAAACCTGTACAACTGGTTGGGCGTTGATGTTATTAGTATGTGGTCACACACCTACACACAGAAACACGCACGCGCACGCGCACACATACACACACACTCACACTCTCAGAAACACAAACACACGCACATAGACAAACCCACACACACACACACACACACACACACACAGGTGTGTGTTACCTGACCGGCGCAACACCTACGTCACCCACGCCCGCTCCCCTGACTGGAACAGGAATGAGGAAGACCAGGTAAAAGTTCGTCAAACAGCGGCTCGACATGTTGTGCATCATTATAACACAGAACGTTGTATTCCCGTCACCGGTTCATCGGACCATTAGTTAATTCACCGAGCGGAATACTACATCCACCTGAGGGATGGTCCGCGGCATCTCCTCCGGCTGCTTTGCCCAGGCGGCGGAGCGGCACAGCACCGCGCTCAGCTTCTCGCTGCTGTCCGCGGGCTACGTGCTCTACCTCCTGCTTGGCGCCGGGATCTTCTCCGCCATCGAACTGCCCTACGAGGAGCGGCTGCGGCAGGACCTGAAGCAGGTCCGCCAGGAGTTCCTGGACCAGAACGAGTGCGTGTCCGACGCCCGGCTGGAAGAGCTCCTGGCACGGGCGATCGAGGCCAGCAACTACGGGGTGTCTGTGCTGGGGAACCAGACCGAGCCCAACAACTGGGACTTTGTGTCCGCTCTGTTCTTCACCAGCACCGTGCTGACCACCACCGGTGAGTTGGGGACGATAAAGGGCCTTTATGTACCTGTCGTTCTCGACAAAGGTGGGAAAAATGAAACGACAAAAAAACCTCAGAAACAAACATAATTCTAAGAGAAAGATAACATCAAATCCAATCCCCTGGCCTATTGTCTCCAGTGGAACGGTAGACGTCCACCTAATGCATTATTAGTAACGAAGGCAAGAGTGGCTGTTAACTATTTACAAGGGAAGAGAGACTAAGAGATACTTACTAAAGAGTCTAATTAAATTGTATACAAGTAATCAGCTTTTAATTTAATATAGCTGTCTGCCTCTTTCATACATTCACCTTCAGGCGACATGGTTTTCCTTCCTCTTGCTCTCCTCCCTTTCTCTCTCTCTCTCCCTCCCTCTCTCTCCCTCCCTCTCTCTCCAGTGTGTGTTTCTTTCTCTCACCTCAGTGTCTCCATTTCCTCTCTCTCTCTCCTCCCTCTCTCCTTTCTTCTCTCTCCTGCTCGGTTCTTGTATCTCTCTCTCCCCACTGTCTCTCTCTGTAACCAGACCCCCCCCCCCCCCAGTGGTAACCCTACAACCCTTCCCTCTCTCTCTCTCTCTCTCCCCCTCCCCCTCCCCAGGCTACGGGCACACAGTGTGTCTCTCTGACGGGGGCAAGGTGTTCTTGGTGCTCTACTCCCCCAGCGCTAACCCAAACACCCTACCTGTCTCCCTTCTCCGTCTTCCCCTCTCCCACCCAGCGGTAACACCCTACCTGTCTCCCCCTCTGTCTTCCTCTCTCCCCCCCAGCGGTAACACCCTGCCTGTCTCCCTGTCTCCCCCCTCCCCAGGCTACGGCCACACCGTGCCCCTCTCTGACGGGGGGAAGGCGTTCTGCGTGCTCTACTCTCTGGTGGGCATCCCCATCACGCTGCTCTTCCTGTCGGCCGTGGTGCAGCGCCTCATGGTGGTGGTGACGCGCCGGCCCGTGGCCTACTTCCACCGCCGCTGGGGCGTGTCCCGCGCCCGGCTGGCGGCGGCGCACGCGGCGTGCCTCGCAGCGCTCGCCGCCGTCTTCCTCCTCTTCATCCCGGCGGGCGTGTTCGTGGCGGTGGAGCAGGACTGGAGCTTCCTGGAGGCGCTGTACTTCTGCTTCATCTCGCTGTCCACCATCGGCCTGGGGGACTACGTCCCCGGGGAGAACGACCCAGAGGGGGCGCACGCCCACGGGCAGCTGTACCGCCTGGCCATCACGGGTGAGGAGCGGGCTGGGGGGGGGGGGGGGGGGGAGGGGGTGAGGATAGAGGGGGGTCTAGGGGAAGGACAGAGGGGTGGGTCAGGGGACAGAGGGGGGGCCGATAATCGAGGGGAGAGGACCTCTTCTGCTGAAGGAGCTCCACTCCGCTCTGTTGATTCAGTCAAACTCGTTGAGATAAGAAAGTGTCAGGAAGGCTCAGGTTTAACGACCGATCCGCTGCACAAACACACAGGGCCCAGTCACAACAGAGGAGTCGGGAGCAGGAAGTGGGATTAGATAACGGAGTCTCTCTCGTGTTGTTGACGTCGCCAGGGACATTTCCAGGCGTCGCACTCAGTCCCGTGTGTGTCAACATCTCTTCTTCTCTCCTGTGTGTGTGTGTGTGTGTGTGTGTGTGTGTGTGTGTGTGTGTGTGTGCGCCCTCCCTCCAGTCTACCTGCTGCTGGGTCTGGTGTGCGTACTGGTTGTCCTGGAGACGTGCTGTGAGCTCCCACAGCTCCGCGGCATCAAGCAGCGCTTCTACTGGGACGGCGGCCGCGACCCCGACTCGGAGACCACCAACATTATCGACAGCGACCACCTGACCCAGGAGGCCGTCGCCGCCGGCGACAGCCCCGGCCCCGTCCCCGCCTCCATCCCGTCCGTGTCGGAGCAGGCCGCCAGCCTCCGTCGCCACGGCAACAACAACGTCAACGTCAACCTCAACCGGTCCCTCGCCACCACGCCCTACACGCCGGCGGCAAACTCCGACGCCGTCAACGGCTTTTTCAGTTGACCCAACCCCTCCTCCCCCTCCCCTGAGTGGGTCACTGAACCGACCCGGGACCCGGCTGGGGTCTGGGTCTGGGTCCGGGTCTGGACCTCGAGGGGCGCTTAAGACCCCAAGACACATGAACTATTTATTGCTCTATAGGAGACGGTCTTCCAGGACGTGATGGATCTACAGGGCTGAGCATCCACGGGTTATATCTGTATTATATATCTAGGTTAGAGGAGAATTGGAGGGTTTATCCTACCCCTCCATGGGTTACTATGTTTGGAGTATCAGCAAATTGGTTAATGCCCTCCATCAAGATTCTGGCTTCATTCACAGCCTCCACCTCCGCTGCTGTTTGGACGAGGCCTGGAAGGAAATGATTCACTTCATCTGAGAGGAACCGCAAATCGCCGGACATTTCCCGTCGTTTCGCCATGACCTCAGAGCCACACCGGGACTGCGCTATCAGACCTCACAGAAGAGGAGGGCCTTCACCCACACTAACCCTTAAGCTTCTTGTTTAGTTAAGCATTTCCCTCTGCTCAGCAAAAGACCCCCTTACGAGCATAATCACAGGATAATGTCATGTTTCCATCGCCGCCGAAGACGCTGTTCAGGAAAAGGTTCAACCAGGAAACAAACGGCGAGAGGTATTTGCAGAGAGGGCGAGAAACGCGATGGGAGGTGATTCACTGCCGGCCACAAAGGAAGGACCGGGCAGGGTGAGGCTCCAGTGGCACCAGGCCGCCCTGCCCTCCTCTGGGGCCACACAACCAGAGATAAGGGCCCCGGGAAGGGGCAGCAGGGAAGGGTGGGGATGTGGCCCTGCACGCACAAGAGGGGGGAGGAAGAGGAGGAATACAGGGGGGGAGGAGGAAGAGGGGAGAAGGAGGGAGAAGGTGGGGGAGGAAGAGGGGGGGGGGGGGGGGGGGGGGAAGGAAGGGGGGGGGGGGAAGGGAGGAGGTGGGGAGGAGAAATAGGGGTAAAGGAAGAGGTGGGGGGGAAGGAAGAGGAGGGGGGAGGGGGGGAAGGAAGAGGAGGGGGGAGGGGGGGAGAAGAGGAAGGGGTGTGGAGGAAATCCAAGTAAGTGATCATATCATGCTTCCGTTTTTTTCTGTTAAACGTTAACAGTAAGTTACATTTCCTGCTTGTTAACAAGTTGTTCATCACTAGACCGGTTGTGGTGTTGAATGGATGAGACAGCGAGAGTGTGCGGTCTGACCACTTACGGGAAAAAGAGTCTAATGATGAATGTAATCTATGCAGTAGTTCCCTGTTTGCTCATGATTGAGCCTGGTCACAGTCCCAGGGGCAGTTCTAGAGGAGTGGCTCTCTAAGCTAAATACACATGCAATACGCGAGTGTGTTTTCCGGTCGGCTCCACTAGAGGGCAGCATTGTCACTGCCTCGGATCCTTTACAGTGCGGCTTGATTCTTATGTTTGTTTTACAAATACATTAACTTTGTTCAAGAAACATCTCAAACTAGTCATATGTGAATTCTGTTTCAAGATTCAAACGATGATCCACCAGCAATCCCAACCAACAGACACACCATTAGTAGGCCGATAATAATAACAATAATCATGTGCAATAATAATGATCTCTTTGTAATCAGCTTGGGTCAATATTCATCTGTATATAGGCCTATAATGAAATCATTAAATAAATAAAACTTTTCTGTTATCAAGTGTAGCAAAGTTTAAATATATACATGTACAATATTATTGGGGTTATTGCGTTTTTGCGACAGCCAAGTCAGTCAAAGCATCTTGTTATATAAAATGTGTTTTATTTATTTATATTATAATTCTATCATAGTACAATGCATACATGCAGACAGAAGTCTATAGACATAAACACCCGTGTCTATAACACACAGCGCGCGCACACACACACACACACACACACACACACACACACACACACACACACACACACACACACACACACACACACACACACACACACACACACACACACACACACACACACACACACACACACTCCCCCCCCCCACATCCGGACGGTTTACATCGTGTCTATAAATAGAACTCAGACCTATGTGTTCAAACGGACCGATTAAGGTTTTGCGGTAAAGGTGAGCATGCACTTTGACCCTGCAGCTGAGACAAACTCTAAAACGAGGGTTAGTAACCCTACTTCTTACTAACCCTATAAACATCAGTTTTTATCTGTGATGACATGATTATCTGTCATTAACTCATTCACACACACACACACACACACACACACACACACACACACACACACACACACACACACACACACACACACACACACACACACACACACACACACACACGTCATCACTGATTTACACGTCAGTTTTTATCTGTGATGACGATGATTATCTGTGATTTACTCACTGACGCACACGCACACACACACACACTCACGCATGCTAGCACACACAGATTTATTCACTCAGTCATGTACCCGCCCGCACGCACGCACACCTACCCACACACACACACACACACACACACACACACACACACACACACACACACACACACACTTAACCCCCCCCCCCCCACACACACACACACACACACAAATACAAACTTACCCATACAAACACACACACTTACTCTCTCACTCACACACACACACCTCCCCCCCCCCCCCCCCCCCTATCTACAGGCCTCAGCTCATACGATCTTGTGCGGGTTGGAGCACTGCGTCTTGCTGAGGGTGTAGGTGATGAAGAGGAGAAGGACCCCCAGCAACAGGCCCGTGAGCACCATGATGGACACGTAGCCGGCGTGGGGCAGCGGGGGGGCGTCGGGGGCCTCGGCCGGGATCATGTTGGTCAGGTTCAGCATGTAGCCCAGCGTCCAGCCCGCGTCGCTGCCTTTGATCTGAGGGGACACACGGCCGCCATGTTGGGAGTTCAGACCACAACAAGGATAGCTAGGATAAGATGCTTCTCTGTTACTGAGTGCTATTTTTTAAGTGCAAGGACGTAGGGCTGGGCGATTAATTGAATTTTGATCGCGATTTTGATTGTAGCGTGAAAACCATCACAAAACTAAGATAATTAAATTTTCGATTTAAGAAAGAAAAGTAAGAAAGAATAGCTGGATACATATCTGTACACTATTTTAGATTTGAATATTTTCTTTTTGACCATATTGTGTATTTTTTTAAGGCGAAATTTCAAAGTTCTCAGTTACAAAGTGTTTTTTGGGAGAGACATGCTGAATAAATACATCATGTTTTCAAACCCAAAAGTAATCCTCTGAATAAAAAGAAATTGTGATTATGATTTTTTCCATAATCAGGCAGCCTTACAAGCACGTACAACATACAATGGTTCCTATTTTAACAAAATAGGGCTCTCACTTGCGTTTCAGATGCAAGTGAGAAGCACCAAACGCAAGTAGCTTTGTGGGCGGTTCTATGGCTATGTTGCTATTATACCGGAGGATAAATGACTCAAGCTCCCGACACAAATCTAAAAAGGGTTGCCCTGAAGAAACCTAATTACCCGTAGGTGTGGTTTAGGCCTAACGTCCAATAAACCAATGAGAGTGCTATCTCCCATCCCCTTTAAGAGCCATGAGCGCATTTTAATCTGATGAGTTAATATTTTGACAGCGCGTTTGCAGTCTCCCGATGAGACACATGCATGACCACGTGAATTTTAAACTACAATTCTGCAATTCTGAGTCCTCAAATAAATTTCGCCAAAGAAAACTTAACACACATATGATATGCGGTAACTGTGGTTCTATTTAATGATATATGCAATACATTAACAAAAGTGTTTCTTACCAGTATTGTATGCATTATCGTTATCGACTTGTGTTGCTAATATGCCCCGTTAATATACATTGCCATGGACTGTATTATGCGTTACGTGTTTAGTTTGCGTGTGCTTAAACAGATGGATGCACACACGCACGCTGCATTCATTAATTATTTTACACACACGCGCGCCTGCATTCATTCATTCTTTTTTTTTCTCATTCACGGTAAAACAATGTTTTTTCAGGATCAAATACTCATCAATCCTAAAAGTTCTGGGCTTGTACACGATGTCTGTGTTAAAATAGCATCTGAACAACGCGCCACTGACTTTAAAGCAGGTATTTCCTGGTTTGTGGCAGAAATGTTTTCTGAAACTGCAAAATAGCACCAGGGATCGTTTGCGCCAGAACACACCTCCTCCTTTCACTGACCGCCCCTGGCGCGCAAGATCATTCCCTAATTTAGCGGCACGTGCCTGTGGAGGGAAAAGAACGCTCTGCGCAAGTTGCAAACTAGCAACGACACATGCGTCGGTGTAGAAAGTAAATTGCGCTGGATGCAAGATAGGGCCCAATAAGTGCGAACATTAAGTGCCAGGACGTACAACAACAAAGATAGCAAGGATAAGATGCTACACGATGCTAGGTACTAATGCTAAGTACAGAACAACAAGCCGAAATACGCCCGCGTTGGACGCAGCGGTAATCAAGGGCAGCAGGAGGCCCAGACGTTTGTTCTGGCCTTGGAGGAGGAAAAAGGTGTTTCTGTTCCCGGCACAGGGAGGAGGAAGGAAGGAGGAGGGAGGGGAAAGAAGGACAGAGGGGGGAGAAGGGAGGAAGAGGGAGGAGGAAGGAGAACCCCCCCACCTTCCTGATGATGGTGATTTCCTTGAAGGTGTCGGCGGTGAAGTTGTAGCCTTCGGTCAGCAGGGTGAGGATGTATGTGCCGCTGAAGCAGTACTCAGCCAAGTATTTCACCTTGGTGCTGGGATGCTGCCTCTGCATCTGTTCACACACACATGCACGTGCACACACACACATAAATTAACACACACAAATTAACACAGACACACACATAAACTAACACTCAAACACACAAATTAACACAACCACACACATGCACACACACGCATACACACACATGCACACGCAAACATACACCCACAAGCATGCAAACGTGCTCATAGACTAGAAAAACACTCACACCCGCACACACACACACACACCTACACGCACTGCTCTAACAACGATGAATACAGGAAGACCAGCATGGCTGCTGATCTTCTCTCTGAAGGTTCACCTACATCGGCCCAGGGCGTGGCGCAGTACTCTCTGAGTTTATCTTTGATGGTCTCCATGGGGGCCGAGGTGTCGGTCAGGTTCAGGAAGTCCAACACAAAGTAGTAGGCTGAGAAGGCCTGCTCAGAGATCCAGGCCAAAGCAAACGAGATGAGGGGGATGACACGGAGAAACATAGATCAACAGAAAAGCCTAACCACTAGGATTAACATAAATCAACTTTAAATCCAACCGCCGCTTATTAATGCGGAAGCCAACTGTTGTGCAAGGGTATTTCACTGCAGATGCCAGTTTGTTTGTTTGCCCCTGACAATAGCGAAATCACACTTCTTGTTGTCCTCATAACCTTGACATGTCGTGGCTGTGTGTCCGTTCATCGTGACTAAGTGTGACCCGGTGACGGGTTCAAATTCCAGGACAGATTGAAAACAATAAATTTAATAGGGGAACTGCACACCACTCCCATTGAGACAATATCGTTATAAATATACAAGAGTTATAAATACAGAGAGATACAACCAGTAAAACGGGCGCTTAGAGGCCCAACACGAAAACGGATCAACAAGTTTTTGATGCCATCCTATCCACTCTCACCAAAACATCAAAACCTGGATGGACCACAACTTCCTCAAACTCAACGGCAATAAAACTGAAATTATCATCGTTAGCCCAAAAAACCATCATCCCCACCTCCCAGAACTTCTCACTTTGCGTCGACGGTCACTCTGTCACTCCCTCCCCTCTGGTCAGAAACCTCGGCATCATCATGGACCCCACGCTCTCCTTCACGTCACACATAAACAGCGTCAGAAAAACGTCTTTCTTCCACCTCCGCCACATTGCACGCCTTCGACCCCCCCTTTCATCCTCTGCTGCCGAAACACTAATCCACGCCTTCATCTCTTGCAGACTCGACTATTGCAATAGCATTCTGTATGGCCTCCCCTCCACTATTCTTCAAAAATTGCAATATGTACAAAACTCTGCTGCCCGACTGCTTACTTGACTCCCCCTCAGAAGAACACATTACTCCCATCCTCCGTCAACTTCATTGGCGTCAATAAATCACGCATTAATTCCAAGATTCTCCTCACCACCTACAAAGCGCTAAACAACTTTGCACCCTCGTACAGAACCGATCTCCTCCATCGCCCCTCCCTCACTCGCCGCCTACACTCCGCTGATGCCAACCTTCTCACCTCCATCACCAAGACCAAGTATCGCACCCTGGGGGACAGAGCCTTCGCCATCGCCGCCCCTACCCTCTGGAACTCCCTCCCTCTGGCCTTCCGAAAGTCTGATACACTCTGTTCTCTCTGTTCTCTTCAGGACCACCTACAACCTTTAACAAATCATCCTCCGCCATCTTCTACTCTCTCCCGCTCTCTTAATGCGTTGCCTATTGTTGTTGTGTTGTTTATTTTTTTCCCCTTTTGTTTGATTGTCTGTACTGTCTGTATGGTTTCCTTTCTTAGTTGAAAAACGTCTTTGAGTATTTATAAAAGCGCTATAAAAAACGGATCAATTATTATTATTAGTATTATTGTTATTGAGGGGGATCATAGGAACAAAATGGCGCCCGCTCACCCCGAAAGACCCCTGCAACTCGGGCTGGAAGACCCCGTTGAAGGAGCAGCGGCTGAAATTGCACTTGGAGAAGTCAAAGATCTTTTTGACGGCCGTCCGGCACGAGTCGAAGTCTCCCGTCCCCTTGAGGGTGAAGTTCCTCGGAGACGCTTGGGGTTTGCTGCGGGCGACGCAGGGGGAGGCGTAGAGCTCAGAGTAGTCCCTCGTCCTGATGTAGCCCGGATGGAAACACGGGTCGGACAGACTCGTTGGTCCCGACTGAGAGAGAGAGATAGAGAGAGGGAGAGGGAGAGAGAGAGAGAGAGAGAGAGAGAGAGAGATAGGGGGGGGGAGAGAGAGGGATAGGGGGGGAGAGAGAGAGAGAGAGAGAGAGAGAGAGGAGAAGAGAGAGAGAGAGGAGAGAGACGAGAGAGAGAGAGAGAGGAGAGAGAGAGAGAGAGAGAGAGAGAGAGAGAGACACACACACACACACAGAGGCAGAGAGACAGAAACAGAGACAGAGAGAAACACACACACACACACCACACGCACACACAGATAAGAAAGCAAAGGAGAAAGGGTCATTTGATTGAAGTTAAGTGGGATGCAGCCGGTGGCTGTGAACAACTCTCTACATCAGCGTGAGGGTCGGCCCTCCAGGGGCCTGCCTGCCTCGTATTGAATGACCTTCAGCTTAATCTGAGCTTCTTACATCCTGCTGTCCATTTAGGTCTGAGGTTGAATGGGAAGAGGACTGCATTTAAAAGCATTTAAATGTGTGCCTAACATTCACCCATTCATACACCCACTCATTCACCCATTCATACACCCACTCATTCACCTATTCATACACCCACTCATTCACCCACTCATTCACCTATTCATACACCTATTCATACACCCACTCATTCATTCACCCATTCATACACCTATTCATACACCCACTCATTCACCTATTCATACACACACTCATTCATTCACCCATTCATACACCCACTCATTCACCTATTCATACACCCACTCATTCATTCACCCATTCATACACTCACTCATTCACCTATTCATACACCCACTCATTCATTCACCCATTCATAGAGCAGCGGCGGGGTCAGCCCTGCAAGGCCACAGCCAGCTCGTCTGGAGCAGTCAGTGTGAGGCTTCTTGCTCAGGGACACCTCGGCACTCCGCTAGGAGGAGCCGGGGAACAGCCTTCCTGTTCCAACCTGCTCTACCTCCAGTACCACTGAGTAACCCCCCCCCCCCCCCCGCCGCCGCCCCCGCCCATTAAAGTCAGGATCCACAACTTTAAGAGAGAACAGAGCAGAACAGACATGTGTTGGAGCTAGATAACATTGTGATCCCAGAGCCAATCAGTTAACAGATTTCGCTCACTAATAGCTAACGGGTGGCTACAGCCCTTCTAACTGCTACACCCTCTAGTGCCCCCTGCAGGCTGGGGGGGGGGGGGGGGGTTCCACTGAGTCGCTCACCGCGGTCTGGAGCGCCAGCATCTTCCGCAGCGCCTGGTCCTTGCCGTAGCACAGGTAGCTGTGTGTGTACAGGTTGTAGTCGTTGCCGTAGAGACGGAAGGTCATCAGGTTGTCGGGCGACTCGGTTCCGTCGAAGCGGGCGGAGACGAAGCTGATCTGCGTGGAGGCCCCGCCCAGATCCAGTGCACCGGTGGTCTCCTGGCCCTGGGGGGCCGGGGGCAGGGGGGCAGGTGAGCAGGGAGGCGCCACACACACACACACACACGCACATAAACGCAACTGCACTGCACACACACACACACACACAGGCACACCCGAACGCACACACACCTGCAGGCACACGCACACACAGACACCTGCACGCAAACACACACCTGCACGCCCACACACAGACACAAACACACTTACACACACATCCTAAGGGTAGCTATTGTGGATTTTAATGGACACACACTAAGGGGGTGTTTGAGGAGCTTAATGGACACACACACACACACACAAACACTAAGGGTGGGTTTGAGGACATTAATGGAAAGACACTCAGGTTGTGGTTGAGGACCTTAAGGGAAACACACACTAAGGGTGTTTGAGGACCTTAAGGGACACACCGATTAAGGGTGTTTGAGGCCTTAAAGGACACACACACACACACACACACACAGACACTAAGGGCGTGTTTGAGGACCTTAATGGAAACACACACACACACAAACTCGGGGTGAGTTTGAGGTCCTTAAAGGACACCCACTCAGGCTGTGTTTGAGGACCTTAATGGACGCACACACACACACACACACACACACACACACACACACACACACACACACACACACACACACACACACACACACCCCACAAACACCACACACACACACACACACACACACACACACAAACACACTCGGGGTGAGTTTGAGGTCCTTAAAGGACACCCACTCAGGCTGTGTTCCGGACCTGTGTGAGGCGGTCGTCCAGGTAGTTGACGGTCACCCAGCCGAAGGCGCCCTCTTCCTGCCCGCTGAGGATGCGCGCCCCCCGGAAGGAGAACGGGGCGCTGTGGAGGGCCGCCTCCACCGCCTGGAACACAGCGTCAGAGGCCGACGCGTTCTCAATGCTGCGGAGAACCACACACACACACACACACACACACACACACAGAGAAAAACATGCATACAAACACACACGCCCACAAATATGCTCCCAAACACACACACACACATGCGCGCAATAACACTCACACACACACAGAATCACACACATGCATACACAAACATACACACAGAAAAACATGCATGCACACAAAAGCGCACAAGTATACTCCCAGATACACACGCAAGCCCACACAAACACGCACACACAGAAACCCACACAAGCGCACACGCACACGCACACACACACACACACACACACACACACACACACATAACCATTAGCCAGATAGATTTATAGTCACATCCTGATCAATACAGGAATGGTCAGGATAATGAATGCCTATTCAGACACAAACACATAAATAACCTCCTTGTTCTCTTTTAACGGACCGGGCTGAGATTTGATTGCCTGTGAGCTAGCCTGGTGTTTCATCCCAGGGGCAAACAGAAACACAAGCAGGGCCAAACACAAAGATAAGCAGGGGCAGCATCCCACAGAACCAGTCAACAGTCAACGTACTGTCACCCAGTCCAACTATGGACCAATCATCTGGAAGCCCAGAACATAAACCCCTGTCTGTGCGTCTATGTCTGTGTGTTGGCAGTCAGTGTGCTTTGTGCAGTTCTATGGTGGTCAGTTTGGTTTCCTTCAGTGTGGTTTCAGTCCGACCGCCGACTGATGTTGCACTAATGTTTCTCTCTCTAACTCGTCCAGTAGTCGCAGCTCTCACCAGCTGCTCTGCATCTTACTGCACTCGACGCAGAGTTTACTAGAGGAGAGCAGAACTTTGCCCTTTCATCAAACCTGACTATCTGCCCCAGATGCAATTGCTCAGTGTCAGGTCAAAGGGCCCTGGCTCGGCCAAGACCGCAGCTCGCTTTGAAACAGGAAACAGGACTCATTTATGCATTTTTGATGAGGTCTTGAACAGAACCAGCCAAAAATATCCCCTCGGGAAGTGGAAGATTCCGAAGCATCTAAAAATCGACATCTCTATGACCAGCATCCTGCCTCTCACTCAGTGTGATGCTCGACTTCCTGTCTACAGGAAACCTGTGGGGTTTTGACTTTATGAGGTCAGTCCATTATCGGCACCGATTGCACTCCAGTCCGAGCCGCAGGGGACTGTCCCCGTCTCAGAGAGGCCGGGGAAACATCGCGTCTCTTCTCTCCGGCCTCGGTACCTTTCTCCAGAAATGTAAAACTGCTGGGAGAGTTTATCTCCTGGGGAAGGGAGTTCCAGTTGACGTAAGATGGGCAGCACGCTCCGCCTCGTTAAAACAATGGAGGAGCACGAGGAGAATGAAGCAATCAAAACCCTGCTGTCGGAAATGGACTGAATGACGACGTTAAAAGGTTTACAAGTTTACTCGGTTACCAATTTTAACTTGTTTGCTGCAATCAGCACGGCTCAGCACGGCTCTGATTGGCTTAGCGTGTGTGTGCGTCGGCGTGTGTGCGTGTGTGTCTCAGTGTGTATTTGTGTGTGCGTTGGTGTGTGTCTGTGTGTGGCTGCATGTTTTTGTGTATGTGTGTGTATATGTGTGTGCCGTTTGCGTGAGTGTGTGTGCGTGCGTGTGCGCGTGCGTCTGCGTCTACGTGGGTGTGTATGTGCGTGCGTGTGCGTCTACGTGGGTGTGTGTGCGCGCGCGCGTGCGTCTCCCTACTTGAGCAGCCTCATCCCGGCCGTGGCCCCGAGGTACAGAGGGGTCTCCCCGTGCCGGCTGCTTGGGACGGCCTGCCTGGCCTTCAGCATGCACTCTCCCAGGGACTCCGCTGCCCCCCGCGGGTTGGAGGCGTAGCTGGAGATACCCGGACCTGCAGCCGCCAGGAGACAGCACAGAAAGGCATGCTGGGAGACGGTGGGTAGACAAGCACCGGGGGGGGGGGGGGGGGAGAGGGGAGAGGGGTCGGGGGGGGGGAGGGCGGTCGGGGAGAGAGGTCTTGGGGGAGGGAGGTCTGAGGGGAGGCCTGGGGGGAGATCCTGGGGGGGGGGGGGGGGGGGGGGGGGAGTTCAGGGGGGAGAGGTCTGGTACACATCGAGGATCAAAGCTGCGGTGACGTAATGAACACTTGCCCTCCCCCTTCCCGCATAGACCCCGGGGATCTGATGATAAGCAGATGTTTGCCTGTTTTAAGTTCTCCGGAATACCCCCAGAAATATTCAGCTTTGTTTCGTTATCGGTCAAAGTCCGGCACACAATACAGCTGACGGTAACCCCGGGGATGATGTTGATTTTTACGCCATCCGCCTTGGGAGTCGTGGAAACAGATGAACTCTGATTAAGGAGCTGCTCTGAGCTACTTCTGGGTTTATTTGAGCTGGACTCGGCGGGATCGTTGCCTCGGGATAGGAGGTTGTTTGAAATGGAGGATAGGGAATTTGGTGCGACCCATAAATAAATACCCACTTCCGTCAGAGGTGGATCTCCCAGGTTCACAAAGTAAAAGCCACCCGCTAAGAGTTGGATCCCCCAGTTTCAAAGTAAAAGCCTCCCCACGCACACACCAACACACAGGCGTCACCCTGCTCTGCATTTGTTCAGTCACTTGAACCGGCTGGCGGGGAAATGGGTTCTCTTAGCTGGGAGCAAAAGGCAAACGCAGACTTTGTTTTGAAATGCTGTCCCACCTTTGAAACTGTTGAAGCTCACTTCTATCTTTAAAGGTCACAAGATAAAAAAAAATAGGGGGCGTGGGGTCAGGGTTTATGCTGATGAAAGGGTCGGTAAAAGTGTGGTTTAACAGCGAACTGGGAGTCCTCTTCCCTCATTTAGAATCTCACTCTCCCTCTCTCCCTCCCTCTCTCCCTCTCTATCTCATATAAAACATTTTTATTGAACTCTTTGATCCCGGCTGAATTCCTTTGGGTTTCTGCCTGCTTCACGTCTTCCCTTTGGATGAGTTTCAGTTGTAGTTAATCTCCGAGCCCCTGAATCATACGTGGACGGTTATCTTTCGTTTGTGTGTTCAATAAACACGGCCGTTGAAAAATCCAATACAAAATTTTGAAAGATGCTGCAAGAAAGACTGAAGCAAATGAGCCAAATAATTTCCTGAAAAAAACACGGTGTTCCTGGAGATTTGATCGGAGTGGGGATCAGTGATCAGAGAGCGGTGATCGGTGATCACTGACCAGAGTGCGGGGAACGGTGGTCGTTGATCAGTATGTGCTGATTGTGGACGAGTGATCGGTGCACCTTGATCGGTGACGGGTGTGCCGATTGGGGATCAGTGATCGATGATCAGCGATCGCTTCACCCTGATTGTTGATCACTATGTGGTGATTGGGGATTGGGTGATTGGTGCGCCGTGATCGTTGATCGGTGCAGCGTGATTATCGGTGTGCGTTGATCGGTGATCAGTGTTCTGTGATCAATGATGGGTGCACAGTGGAAGGTGAAAGGTGAGCGCTGCGTACCGTCAACCCTGCAGGAGTCGGTCTGCGTGACGCGGCCGGTGTTGTTGTCCTTCTCCGCCGGCCATTGGTAGATGTAGAGCGCCGTGTGGGAGGAGCCTGCGTCCATCACTATGCCATACTGGGGGAGAAGAGCTGCACTTCAGTGCTGTGTGTTTGAGGAGGGGGCAGTGTGTGTGTGTGTGTGTGTGTGTGTGTGTGTGTGTGTGTGTGTGTGTGTGTTTGCCTGATTGCCTGTGGGTATGGATGTGGGTGTGCTTGAAGGAGTATGGGTATGTAGGTATGTATGTACTGTATGTATGTATTGGTGTGAGCGTGTGGGTGTGGGTGGGAGTGTGTGTGTCTGTGTGCGTGTTGGTATGGGTGTGAGTGTGGGTGTGTGTGTGTGTGTGTGTAGCCATGTGTTTGTGTGATTGCGTGTGTGTGCGTGTGGGTATGGGTGTGGGTGTGGGTGTGTGTGTGAGTGTGCGTTTGGGTATGGGTGGGTGTGTGTTTGAGGGAGTGTGTGTGTCCATTTTGGTTTGTGTGCGTGTGGGTGTGTGTGTTGATGTGTGTGTGGGTGTGATGCTGACACTGGAATATCTAGCTTGAAACAGCGCAGGATTAAAGCCCAGAGGAGTTGCAGGTGTGAACCAAAGGAAGATCTGTTGTTTTTTTCCGCCTCATTCTCACTCTCTCTGCTCACTCTTCCAGGGTTACGTTTCACACCCTCCCAGTGAGTCTGCTCAGGGCCTTAAGCCCTAGATGGGTGTGGTGGCCGGCCTCTCGTCTAACAGAATCCCCTCTCTTCTCAGTGTGTTCAAACCGAAAGTAGGAGCTCGCCTTATCGTCCGTCACCGTGGAGCCTGTGTGTGTGTGTGTGTGACGGCCCTGTTTACCATAATTGGAGTGTGTGTGCCGACTCTAAGAGACGATCAGCCTCCCACTCGGACACTCAAACGCCTCACTCTGCATGGCGTCGCGGCTCCACACAGAGTGTTTACCGACACCGGGACGTTTCTGTGTGCTCCGCTCAAACAACAAGCGTGGCCCCCCCCCAGCCCCAACCCCCCGACCCCCCCGCCGTGCACGGCCGACCCAGCCCACTGTACCTTGTACTTCTGGGGGAGGGGCTTGTTTTGCAACACTCCCACGGTCACCAGGGCAACGAGCGCGATGACGGCGATCCCGGCGACGAAGATGGTCACAGTTCTGTAGCCCGGACTCGCCTCTTTCATCTCTGGAGGGACAGGGGGGCCAGACAGGAAGGAGTGGGTGAGATGAAGGGAGGGAGGGAGGGAGGGAGAGTGGGGGAGGGGGAGGAAGGGGGAGAGGGGGTTAGCCAGTTTTAAACAGCCAGATGTTGATGACATGAGACCGCTGCTCTTTCTCCGTCATGGTTGCCGCGTCTCCCCCCCTTGACGACCGCAAGTCTGATAACACACAGAGCACGACCACAACAACACGACAACACCTGCGCCGCAGCTGGAACCTCCCACCTCAGCTCCATTAGCGACATTGTGCTTTTTTACGACGGCGTTATTGTGGGCCGTCGCCGTGGAGACGGATGAGGTCCGTGGATTAGTTGTCGTGTGTGTGGATGCTGAAGCTCTGTTTGGGTTTCCGTTCCATTAGCTATGTGTACTTATTCATCCACGTTTACAATTTGGGTTTTTAAAAAGCCAGCAAGCACTTGAACACACACTGTCCTGAACACACACATACATACCCCTCCCAAACACACGCACGCACGCAAATGCACACAAATACACACACACAAATACTTACCCCCCCGCACACAAAAATACACAGACAAAAAAGTACAAGTACATACAAATACACAGACACACACAGACACAGACACACACGCACACGCGGAACGAACAGACTCTAGAGTAAAGTCACTTTGGATGAGAGCCGGCATTTCTTCTGCTGTACAAAAAGGACTAAAAAAGGATGTAGTGCAGCAAGACAGTGCACGCACACACACACACACACACACACACACACACACACACACACACACACACACACACACACACACACACACACACACACACACACACACACACACACACACACACACTTACATTTGACCGTCTCTCAGTTTAAATGTGGGAGTGACTTCACTAGAAACGGGGCTGCTTCATCAATCATTGCCAACAGAGAGGAGTAAACAGAGATATATATTCTGGTTTCAGTGTATACACACACACACACACACACACACACACACACACACACACACACACACAGTGAGTGAGTGAACAGAATTCTGGAGTCAGACCAAAGCAGAGACAACAGACTCTGCTGCCTGCTCTGCTATTCTTCTCCTAAAAAAACAACCCCCCCCCCCCATACACACACACACCACACACACACACACACACACACCCACACACACACACACACACACACACACACACACACACACACACACACACACACACACACACACACACACACACGTGAGGGGAGACCTAGAAAAGACGAGTGTAGAAAAAGCAGCAAATAGAAAGTGGATCCAACCAAAGGGAACACTTACCTCTGTTGTCTGAAGTCCACAACTGAGAGAGAGAGAGAGAGTTAGGGAGAGCTAGGGAGAGAGAGAGAGCGGCAGAGAAATAGTTAGAGGGAGAGTTAGAGGGAGAGAACAAAATAGAGAAAGAGAGAGGGAGCGGGAGCGAGCTACAGGGAGAGAGACAGAGATTAAGAGAGAGAGAGAGAGAGAGAGAGAGAGAGAGCTAGCAGAGTGCAGCGGAAGCACGCGCGACACGGCGAAGCAGAAAAGAGAGCGAGCGAGTGCAGGGGGCGCACGAGAAGGGAGAGGTTAGGAAGGGGTGAGAGTCGCCGGCCGGGGATCCAAAACACAGAGGAAAGGGCGAACGAGAGGAGAGGAAAAGAGAACGGAAAATACTGGGGGGGGGTAAAGAGAAGCAGATTCTGCTGTGTCGAGACGGCACCGATAGGGGAGTAGGACACGGTGTGTGTGTGTGTGTGTGTGTGTGTGTGTGTGTGTGTGTGTGTGTGTGTGTGTGTGTGTGTGTGGCACTGAGTTGTGCGTTTCCTCCTGTTCTGGTGCAGCACACAGATTGGTCGCTATGGAGACACAGTTCAAGTGTTCAAGTGTGTGCGTGCGTGTGTGTGCGTATTTGTGTGTGTGTGTGTGTGCGCGCGGGCCATTTAGGAGTTTGTTGGCTGTTTCGGAAAACTAATGTTACAGTCCTTTCCCACCCAAGCCCACTTCCTCTCTGTCCCTCACTCTCTTTCTTTGTCTCTCTCTCCCTCCCTCCCTCCCTCTCCTTCTCCCTCTCGTTTCGTCTCCCTCCCCTCGTCTTTGTCCCTCCCTCTCTGTGTGTGGGATGTGCAGCTGGGAGAGGAAGCAGGGACTCCCTGTCTTGTGATGTCATCCCTGTGACAGTTTGGAATCCCCAGTTTCCCCCAGGACTGGGTCTGTGTGTGTGTGCGTGCGTGTGTGCGTACACAAAGTACGCGTGTGTATGTGTACGTGTGTGTGACCTACCTGTAAATATGCTTCTACTATTCACAGTTTTGTCTTGCATTGCCCACCCCCCCGCTGCCACACGCACACACACGCGCACACACAGCGTTTAGAACAATTCAAACAGTGATGGGACGCATAGTAGCATTAGCATGGATTCTGTCTACAGTCGGCCACCTTTGTGTCTACCGTCGGCTACTTATCAGCTTCCAAACACCGCCTCAAAGTCTGCCTCCGCGTGGAACGCGCCTGAGTCATCTCACCCGCTACGTTACGAGCAGTCCTGGATAAATATCCTGTCATTGTTCGAGCATGCTTTCACGCTGGTTGTTTCTCAGCGCCAACCCTGAGCTTCCTGTCTCTGTGGAACCTGTGTCACTCAAACCATGACCACACGCATCCTGCGAACATGCACTCTGTCAGGTCCGCAGCGGCTTTACGGTCATGAGACGGCCTCGATGACGCGGTGTTCACTCCCTGGAAAGATGTCACGTTACCTTTTCGTGCCGTGGTGACATTTACGTCATTTGAAAGCCACTTCGGTCGGCTGGTTTTGTGGCACCATTCTCTGAAATCCCCTTCTGAGCGTACTGTGAACCAGGCGGGGGTTGGCCGCCGTCAGCTCCGCGGTTCAGCCCCGGCGTCGTCAACGTGTGATCGCACATCACACAGCTCGCCCGCCCCACCGACAAGACGGGACGCGTCCCGCCCGCAACCCGTCCACGCGCACCCGCCGGCAGGCAGGTCCCAGCCCAACCTCCGTACGCGCCAAACCATTCAACACCTCTTGAGTCAGGTCTTTCCCCAAAAACTCACATCTGGAGGTAAACATCTGTCATGGAACAATCCTGTTGTTTACCTTTTTTCGCGGTTAGAAGTCTCCGCAGTCCGAGGCGCGAGTAATCGCCTCGACACATCTCGATCTGATTGCGGCGGCGGCGCTGAGCTCGAGGCGCCGCCGCCGCTCCTTTTAATTACAGGGACGCGTTAAGTCAGCAGAGATGAGTCGCGGCTCGCGCCACACAGGGAGCGGACCCCGGGGGCCCGCACTGCAGGGACATGTAGGGCCGCAGTCAACACACACACCGTTACTATGTGTCCTATGACGTCAGTTATGCGTTCCTGCATTCCTCCAAGGGTTGCTCTGGGCAAACGCATGCAAACACAGGCACACACAGACACACACACGCTCGCCCAAACATAGGCATATACACACACACACACACACACACACACACACAAACGAGCATGCACACATAAAATGCACAGGCCTGCAAGTGCAGCTACACAAATGTACACACGTGCACACACACACACACACCCACACGGGCACGCTGCTGCACACACACACACAGCGTGTTGCCATTGACATTCAGCCGAAGGGTGATGTCGCCCGGGGGGGTAGAGGCGTGGGAGAGGCATTAACTTAGAGAACAGAGAGCGGAGTTCCTAGTGACAACAAAGGCCTTATTGGGAAGGTAGGGGCTGATTGGGTTCGCCTCTCACACCGTGTGTGTGTGTGTGTGTGTGTGTGTGTGTGTGTGTGTGTGTGTGTGTGTGTGTGTGTGTGTGTGTGTGTGGCTGGCTGTGGTGGGAGGGTTGA
Source organism: Gadus chalcogrammus (assembly GCF_026213295.1). Taxonomy (NCBI): domain Eukaryota; kingdom Metazoa; phylum Chordata; class Actinopteri; order Gadiformes; family Gadidae; genus Gadus; species Gadus chalcogrammus. Next base: position 4,543,209 of record NC_079429.1, read on the forward strand.
TTCAGGAGTCGCTGGCCCAAAGTGCCAGTGGCTCTGATACGTGCCACGCTTTTAATTAAACCAAAGCGACGCCAGTCACAAAAAATGAACGGTTAATGAACGTGTCTCTGGCCCGGTTAGTCCCCACCCCCACACCAACTCTAGCCCGAAGCCTCCCCCACCTTTACCCCTACCGATGCCCTGACCTTTCTCCCCACCTCAAGGCACACCGCGTCTGTCTCGGTTTGACTCAGTGGAAGATCATCAGTGGATCACCCCGTCTACCGCGGCCCCCTGAAAGGCTGGGCTCAGACCGCATTGTCTCTGCTTCCTGTGTACCATAGAGGCCCTGGTGCTCTGTACCCTGGAGGTGCTTCCAGCCCTGCTGTTTGCTCTGCCCTGCTCCCAACACAGACAGACAGCTTCTCATGGTCACCAGAGAGAGACAGACAGACAGGCTTCTCATGGTCACCAGAGAGAGACAGACAGACAGCTTCTCATGGTCACCAGAGAGAGACAGACAGACAGCTTCTCATGGTCACCAGAGAGAGAGACAGACAGGCTTCTCATGGTCACCAGAGAGAGACAGACAGACAGCTTCTCATGGTCACCAGAGAGAGACAGACAGACAGCTTCTCATGGTCACCAGAGAGAGAGACAGACAGACGGCTTCTCATGGTCACCAGAGAGAGTGACAGACAGACAGGCTTCTCATGTCACCAGAGAGAGAGACAGACAGACAGGCTTCTCATGGTCACCAGAGAGAGAGACAGACAGACAGCTTCTCATGGTCACCAGAGAGAGAGACAGACAGACAGGCTTCTCATGGTCACGAGAGAGAGAGACAGACAGACAGGCTTCTCATGGTCACCAGAGAGAGAGACAGACAGACAGGCTTCTCATGGTCACCAGACAGACAGACAGACAGACAGGCTTATTATGGTCATCACCAAACAGAGAGACAGACAGACAGGCTTCTGCTTCACCCAGTCCCCAAGAAGTGGAAGAGGAAACTGAAAGTTCCTCGTTTGGTTTTCAGAACCTCTTTTGCCCCCTGGCCGTCACGACTGTTTATAAGACAAATGTGGTTCTCTGTTGGACGTTTGTCTACATACAGAGAGAGACAGATAGAGAGAGACATAAAGAGAGAGGAGAGAGAGAGAGGGAGACATAGAGTTAAAGAGACAGAGCGAGACAGACAGAGAGACCAAGAGAGACAGAGAGACGAAGACAAAGACAAAGAGGGAGAGAGACAGAGACAGAGAAAGACAGAGGGAGAGAGAGACAGAGGAAGAGAGAGAGAGACAGAGAAAGACAGAGGGAGAGAGAGAGAGACAGAGAGAGAACACACATGATGGAGAGAGATGCTGCCAAGGCGTGAACGTTCAGCAGAACGAATGACAAAAGCCAAAAGCCCGACCTTAATGCGTTCTGACAACTTTCCAATATCTGTTTGTTTTCCTGCTCTCCAAACCCCCCCCCTCCTAGCTGGTGAGGCTGTGAGCCGTCACCTGAGAAGCAGGATGCTGAGTTACCCGAGGACTAAGCTCCAGGTGAAGAGAGGTGTGCAGTCAACAGGATTACTCACAGGATACTCAGACTCCTTACTCACGATGGCCATGCGCCAACCAGACTAACATTTCCGAAGTGAGTCATTATCTAATAGCTCAAGCATTTAAAATTTCAAAACAAACGCCTGGTGACTCGCGCACTTGATGTCGTTATGTTCTTAGCAATCACCTCCCCCTTCTTGAGAGCTGTACTTTCGTTATCTCACAGCACTGCGTGGAAATGACCACTTCAATTCATTACTCTGCACTATTTCAACGGTTCCTCTCTCTGGGAAACGGACTGTGTGAAACACTGTAGAAGGGCGAGTGGTAAAACAAGGACGCACACCTGCTTAGGCCAGCCCAGACCCCCGCTGGAGGACCCTCACAGAGCGGGCCAAAGGTGAGGGTACGCACACACACACACACACAAGAACACCAAGTCTAACACACACCAACACACACACACACACAAACCCTCTCTCACACACCCGCATTTACAACAAGTCAATTACACCAACCCACACACACACACACCGACACACATAAAATGCAGATACACAATCTTTATGAGTATGTTGCATGAAATTGGTTTCCTGTAAGCCATCTGTTGCAACTATGTGTGTACATGTGTGTGTTGTGTGTGTAGTGCGCGTGCATGTACGTGCGTGTGCGTGCCAGTCATTGCAGTACACCTACCTCTTTGTTCAGACATGGGTAACTCTCTCAGCCAGGACACAATGCTCTTCCTATTCTCTCACTCTCTCTCTGTCTCTCTCTGTCTCTCTCTATCTCTCTCGCTCTCTCTCTCTCTCTCTGTCTCTGTCTCTGTCTCTCTCTCTATGGCTCCCTCACACTGTCCCCTGGTTCTCCTATAGCTGTCTACTCTGGTCTAATGTTCTCACCACCTCCTTTCTCATGTGCTCCCCTCTCCTTTATTAGGAGAAGCACGCCTTCCCTCCTCCCACTATACTCCCCCCTCCCCCCCTCCCACTACTCTCCCCCTCCCCTCCCTTCCTCTCACTTCACTCCCCCTCCCCTCTTCTCTTCTCCTTTCCAGGCGCCTCAAGCCTGCCATTCTGTTTACGTCCATACTCTCTCTCTCTCTCTCTCTTCAATCTCTCACCCCCCACAACCCCCCCCATCACCCTCTTTTGCTCTAATTTTCTATTTTTTTCCTCTCTCTGCCATCCCTCTCTCCTCCCTTCTCATCTCTCTCTCTCTCTCACTCTTATTCTCTCTCCCCCAGTCCCCTTCTCTGTCTCTCTGTCCCTCAATCTCTCCCTCTTATTCTCACTCCCCAAACCCATCTCCTTCTCTCCCTCTCCCCCTCTCTCTCTCGCTGTCCCTCAGTCTCTCTCTTAATCTCTCTCCCCCTCTCTCTCTGTCCCTCCGTCTCTCCCCGTTTTTCTCTCTGCCATCCCTCTCTCTCTGTCTGTCCCTCCATCTCTCCCTGTTATTCTCTCGGCCATCCTTCTCTCCCTCCCATCTCTCTCTCTCTCTCTCTCTCTCTCTCTCTCTCTCTCTCTCTCTCTGTCTCTCCCTGTTATTCTCTCTGCCTGTCGCCATCTCTCTGTGTCTTCTGAAAGTGGGTCACACATGAAAGATCCTCCCAGATCTGGAGAGGCTGAACGAGGAACAGACGAGGCAACACATGCATGCCACTGAATCCCCAGAGCTCCCTTAATGCCAGCCAGCATCCTCCCTCAACAAGTCCCCCTTACTCCCTCCTGAGATTGTACTTTTCTTTCCTTCAAAGAAGAGCCTAAAATCAGGTGCACTGTGCGGTGAACAGGTTTCAAAGTAAAAGCGCAGGTTTTCAATATTTTTGTTTTTATCAGGCTGACGTTGGACCACAACCAATTTGAGCTGGGGGGCGTGTATGTGTGTGTGTGTGTGTGTGTGTGTGTGTGTGTATGCCCGAGTGCATGTGTGCACATGACTTTTACACACTTTCATCGAGGCTGAAATACAAAGGGTTTCCTGTTTTTAGTTTTTCATGCGAGTTGCAAGCCCTGCGAGGGTCAGATGTCCATGTTAGACATTAACATGTGCTTAACGCTACACCATGGACTGGCGTTACAAACCCGCTCAACCATCAACAGAAAGCGTACGTAACAGCACGCCTGAGGCTGTCCCCCCTATGGTGCATTGTGGGGGATTTCCTTGGTCATTTGGGACAGGGGTCCCCCTAAAAGCTCTGACCCACCTGAGTGGAGGCGGTTCCTTCCCAGAACCACAAAGCACCACATTAATTTAGCATGTCCAAAACAATGTTGAACTTGAAACGTACTAATGAAAGACAAATGGAACCTCTTACATACAACGTCTGCAAACATGTTCCTGTGTTCCACTTTTAGCTGTGCGGTCGCCCCCAAGGGCTTAAGAACTGTTGTTTCATGAGATGCCTTCATCCCAACACACTTGGAGTGTATCTAGAATAAGCATGATCAGGAATCTTGCTCAAGCGCGCCTGCCTGAGGTTTTCGGAAAACACTCTCCTTCCACTTTTGTTTGACTTCGCGCCGAGCAACAGCTCGGAGGCTAACAATAGGAAGTCCGAGAAAATGTGAAACAATTGGGTTATGAGCAAATCAACTTTCTCACACAGTCATACAGAACTATGAAAGGGCTACTTAATGGGCTTATGGCCCGCGGCCAGTCGATCCATTCAGACTACTGAAATAGGACATCTGATCTGTACTGGGAACATTGGGTGGAAGCGAGCTTCACGCCAGCATCTTTCATTTCCACTTAAGAGGAAGTTTCGCCCAGACGTAGCTAAAAGAGCGCATCTGCTTTGGTTTGTAACAGGCAGTAGCCGGATGCTAGTATTTCCCCTATGGGGGTCATCCCTATGTTCCCCGGGTCCTATGTTCCCCGCTCGGGGTACATAGGACCCTTTTTTTTTAAAAAAGGTCCTATGTTCCCCATTTTTCCCAAAAAGTGTCCTATGTTCCCCTGTAGCAATACATACCGGGGAGCATAGGACCCTTTCCTGGGAAAAGGGTCCTATGTTCCCCGCAATCTATCAATCATTAAAAATATTTAAACTTTGACACGACAATCGCGTGATGACAGCCAAACAGCGTTCAACAGCGTGGCCACTGAGTGACATGTGTAACGTAACAGCCAATCAGCGTTCAACCGGCCAACTCAGTGCAGTGCAGTCCGGGGTGAACTGGAGCATGGAGGAGAAAGTGATTGTTGCCGTTTGCGACTCCCGGAGCTCTATATAGTATATAATATATTATAATTGTACAGATAATATCACGGCCAAAAGCTCTGTGCGCCACCGGATGGCCGTAGCGCGGGGAGCTCTCGTAGGGATTCGGCTTCTCTGGGTTTGTTTACCGGCGTTGCTATGGTTTCCGGTCTTGTGCGTTCCAACGGTTTATTAGGTAGCCTATCTAATAAATCTCTGTCTAATCAATACTTCTTTCACTGCCTCTTCCGTGGTCAGTACAATATGATGAATAGACTGCGTCGGGTTCTCCGACATCTCTCCCTCTTCCACAAAAGGTAAAGACATGCAATGGTAGTTATCTCGGCCGGAATTTGGCAGTAATGGTGGAAAAAGTAACAGACTGGGGAACATGCTCCCTGGTCACATACATATCGGGGAACATAAGACCCTATTTGGGAAAAGCGGGGAACATAGGACCCTTTTTTAAAAAGGGTCCTATGTCCCCCAGTCTCATACAAAGAGGGGCACATAGGACCCGGGGAACATAGACACGCTCCCCCACCATGCTACTATGCTAGCGCTTCCAGGGTTTACAGTCTGTTGGAATCAGAGATATCATGCTAAGCCTGAATCACCAAGTGGACAATTTTGTTTAGTTGGGTGGGTAAACCTTTGAGAATCTTTGAGAGCCATTACAATTCTTAGCCATTATAATTATTAGAGCTCTTCCCTTCATTTGCCCGTCCAGGTAGCATTCAGAGGGCGCTTCGGCTGAGTCGTCATGGTTTCCCCAAATAGTCCAGAAGGTTCCCCGACCCGACTAACAAAGCGCTACGCTAGGTGAATGAGGTCAGCGCAGCTCTGAGCTAACTGACAGGTGCTTTATGTCGCCCAGCGTGGCCGTCTTTCGCAATGAACCGCGGTTCCTTCTTTTGCTCTACAGCGAGTTCAACAGGTCTTTCAGTTCCTCCACAAACCCAAGAGGCCGGTGGAGATGGCACAGGGCCTGGGACGCGATCCAAGAACGGCAAATGGGGGTTGAGTTACATCTCGTTTCCTGTTTGGGGCCAGTTTCATTATTAGAGATTTTTCATCAGAGAGAAACTCATTCAGGTTGTTTAAACCGGTGTGTTTCTACTGGTCAGTTCACAAGGTATGGATTTGAAACCTTTTACAGACACTTATACTAAGAACGCGTGTTTGCGATTAGCCAACTACATGAAAAACCCTGCTCCTATCACATGGTCTGTCAAAACAGAGATGGACTTCATTTATTTTTTCCAACCAGTAGCCACTCAAAGCACTTTACAATATTGCCACTCACTCATTCATGCACACATTCACACCCCGACGGGGGTGTCAGCCACTCAAAGCAAAGGCCAGCTCGTAGGGAGCAATCAGGGTGAGGTGGCTTGGGGACACCTTGAAACTCAGCTAGGAGGAGCCGGGGATTGAACTAGCAACCTTTCGGTTACCAGCCAACCCGCTCTACCTCCTGAGCCACATGCCGCAAGATGAGAAAAATGAAAATGGAATGTTCCTACAGATTCTAGTTAGTCGGCTATCAGCCTCTAAATGAATAACCTGAGGTTTGATTTGTGAGACAGAACTACTAACAGTAAATCAGACAAGGCTTTTAATCCTGATTTATTGAAAAACAGGGACATTCAGAGCGCATGTAGGGAGTCCATGTATTTCGGTCGGCATATCATAAGACGGTTGATGTGGAGCTGAGTCGATAATTTGTAAAAGCTCTCTCTATAATAAGGAGTGGTGTCAATATCAACAGCCAGTACTTATGATAACCCCCCCACACTTTTTTCATTAGGACTGATTAGCGTTGTTTAGTATGTGTGACCGATTTACATGTTCAGCTAAGTCGAGCAGTACAATATGTACGTTTATAGTAAGAAAATATGTTCATATCATGAAACTATGAGAGGTGATTCCGGTTATCATACTATTAGTATGAAGCTGAACGAAATCCTGTTTTTTATCCTGACAAAAATTGGAGTTAGTGACTCCCTTGTATGTGACATTTAAAGAAAGTATTATTTTGTTAACAAAAAGGTTTTTTTCAAACACACTTCCATAGTTAGTTTGCGAAAACATAATCATAATAAATAATTCACCGCAGATTTTTGTGGTGAAAAAATATCATAAATAAAAAAACGTCAGATAATCAACCTCAATGTTTCACCTTTGTTTCTCTATCAACATCATCAAATTAGCAAAAATTCCATAATGTAATCCACACCCAACATTTTTGTGCGTAAACACATTGTTTACAATGTTTCACATTCGTTTTTTCCATCAACATCATCAAATTAGCAAAAATCCCATTATGTAATCTAAACCCAACATTTTTTTGGTGTAAACACATTTGTATGAGAACGTGCTGACATTTAAAGGAATATGGAATGTCCTTTTCTTACCCATCTCCTCCAGTTCGAAGGCCTCGTACCGAGGCCTAAACAGCAAGGGGGTGGTTGGGAGGGCCAGGACTCTGAGCAGTAGTATCTTTATCCTGACACCCAGCTGCTAAGAGCTCTCTGATTGAATCACGGCGAGGCTCAAAGCGCTGTTAAGGAGGCGGTTAGGCCCGGTAGCGCTACTCAGACGGTATTAAATGTGAAACAGAGAGCGTTGGAGGATGAAGGCCGGGGAGGGGATGCAGCAGGGGTATATTTAAACACCAGGCACATTATCAAGTCAGTGTGAAGTGACGAAGACAACGCCCACGAATGGATCTCCTCCCTCTGTTCTCGGAGTGCTAAGTGAACACAAAGACCCAATGTCAATCTCGGTTCCTAGTTGGCTTCCGTATCGCCGCCCCGTGACTGATCTCCTGAGGCGATATCCCCTTCCGCTGAACTCACACATGAACTCACACAAGAGAAGCTTTGGTGATGCATGTCGACAACGACGACGGGTCTTCACACAGGGACTTGAGCCACGATGCAGGATGCAGATAAAAAACATCAGAGGCCCACGAGCAGCCTACCACTTGTGTGATGATGAAGCAGGAGGTTCTCCGCGTCGTAAGACGGAGGATGATCCGTCTGTCCCTTCATGATCCGTCTGATCTATACTGCTGGTTGTTGGATGTGTGTATAAAGAGAACGACGTGTTGATAACCGGTCTGTCACTTTATTTGCATTCCTGCATTACGGGTGTGGTGAGCTGCAAAGTACAGTCACAAAGGCGAGACAAGGCAAGTATTTACATTACTTATGTTGCTATAAAAGGCCATTGATGGGGATTTGCCAAGGAGGACATAGCTGAGGGTCAAGTCAGACTGGGATTCAGCACACCTCAGCGAGTGAGACTCAAGGCCCTGACCTTCCCCTTAACCCCACCCCATGACACCTCTTGCACATTTATTGTATGTTGACCGTCCTGGCACTTAATATACGCAATTATTGTATGTTGTTCGTCCGGGCACTTAATGTACGCACTTATTGTATGTTGTATGTGTACCTAATGTACACACTTATTGTTCATGTTCGTCCTGGCACTTAATGTACGCACTTATTGTATGTTGTATGTCCTGGCACTTAATGTACGCACTTATTGTATGTTGTAGGTTGACCCTATTCAGTTGAGAACCATTTGTTTTGGGTTTCACAAATTGTTGCTTAACATTGCTGAACCGATTTTGACAAAGAATTACAATGTTGTGAAAACGGGGAAATTATTTGGATAAAGCAAAGCGATACATTTTGCTACCAATATTGTTTTGGATGAGAGGAATGTTCACCAGTGTGTCATTCTGTGTTCCTGGATTCACGTTGTGACTACTCACGTTGCGGCCTGATGTTGTTACGCGTCGCCCTGGGAGGGAACGCCGATTCAAGATGTCTTGGCCAACGCGCTTCAGAGGAAGTGAAAGAAGAAAGCGAAGGGGAAACCCTAAGGAGTACATCTCGGGCTCAGAGGAGCTGCAGGGGGTGACCCACTGTCTGGGTCAGAGGGTTCCTTACCAGGACCCTGAGGAACCGTCGTCAAGACTGGGATGGGAGATCCACTCCGGGGTGGGAGATCCACTCCTGAGAGGGGATCTCCTGCAGCTTAACAGGAGACACTCTGGTTGACCTCAAACACACACACACACACACACACACACACACACACACACACACACACACACACACACACACACACACACACACACACACACACACACACACACACACACACACACACACACACACACACACTTTCGTGCACACACACACACACATACACATACACAAGTGCACACACACATATACATGCACGCACACACACACATACACACACACATAGATGCTTACACACACACACACACACACACACACACACACACACAAATGCTTACACACACACACACATATACAGGGGTGCACACATAACTGGTACGCAAGTACGCATGCGCGGCCATAACCGGGGATGCGTAAGGTCACTTGTGTCACCACAGCGCTTTTGCGTAACTTACGGGAGATCGAAAAAAAAACGAAACAACAAAATACATTGAGCAGCTACTTGTGCCTTCGCCACCTGCAAAGAAAAGGCAAATGGAGCCAGAGAAGAAGAAAATGTTTTTCTTCGAAATAGTGGCACCAAGATGTGCCGTGGCTCGAAACGAATGACAAGCGCAATGAAATGTGCGCTCATGTGCGCTGTCTGTGCTGTGCACCGCGCACACACTGGAGAACTGCACAAAATCAGTTGATCTCGCAACGTTCCTTTTGTCAGATAATCAAACGCTCCGTGGTCAAGCTGCTGCAGTTTGATAAGAAAGAAAGGTGACGCAAAAAACCTCTGTGAAACTTGGTCAATTTCATAAGATCCGATGTTACGTGTCTGCGGTGCGTACCAAACACCATCTCCTGGTACTCAACTGAGTAACTCTATAAAGAAGTTATGTGCACCCCATGCACACACACACACGCACGCGCACGCACGCACGCACACGCACACACACACACACACACACACAGGAATGAGCGGGGATACCACCAAAATAAGCCTGTGGTTTGGGGCTTATACATAATTCATGTGAGACATGAACTCTGGAGGTGACCTCGGACGCCGCCACGGCCGGTCCTGTTTGAGCACCGTTACCATGGCGGCGTGTCTGGGGAGGAAGTGGAAACTGTAAACAAAGACACTTTTTGTCGCTTCTTTCCAGCGAGAATTGTGATTTGTTTGGGGAAGACAAAGCGTGCCTGAATTAGACCCTCGGTTAATCACAATCACACTCAATATTCTCTCTGTGTGTTGACATTTAGTTTAACAAGATTTCGCTCGTTAAAACATTTAGTGGTCAAAAGTTGTAAGGGCTTTTTGTGTTGTTTCCTGGTACAGAACCTGTGTAGACTGATCATAACTGACGTTAGTTCTAACCCCTTCCCAGTACAGAACCTGTACAGACTGATCATAACTGACGTTATAGTTCTAACCCCTTCCTAGTTCAGAACCAGTGTAGACTCTGATCATTACTGACGTTAGTTCTAACCCCTTCCCAGTACAGAACCAGTGTAGACTATGATCATTACTGATGTTAGTTCTAACCCCTTCCTGGTACAGACTGATCATTACTGAGGTTAGTTCTAACCCCTTCCTAGTTCAGAACCAGTCTAGACTGTGATCAGACATTACTGATGTTAGTTCCAAGCCCTTTCTGGTAGAGAGCTTGTATAGACTGATCATTACTGATGTTAGTTCCAACCCCTTTCTGGTAGAGAGCTTGTATAGACTGATCATTACTGATGTTAGTTCTACCTCCTTCCCTCCTTTTTTCACTTGTATGTGAAACTTCATTTAGTTCCTCATCCGTAGTATTGAACTCAGGAAGCTGACTCTGTATTACAGTGTATTCAAAAGGCTGTGACACATTTTCCACCTTGTGTGGACAAATAAGTTGTCTCGTCAGGTTTAAGGAAAAATAATAATTATACAGAATGATGTCAAACAGTCATTATGAAACAAAAAACAAGAACCATGTGACTCTGAAGAATACATTTCTGTCCTGTTATCGAGCTGAAAAATGCTTAATTCCAAACAACTGATACTGCTGGTACCATGGCCCACTGTAGGCTGGTGCTGGTCTACTGTAGGCTGGTACCATGGTCTACTGTAGGCTGGTACCATGGTCTACTGTAGGCTGGTACCATGGCCTACCATAGGCTGGTTCTGGTCTACTATAGGCTGGTGCTGTCCTACTGTAGGCTGATACCATGGCCTACTGTAGGCCTACTGTGGATAGGTGCTGGCCTGCTTCTTGCCTACTGTACGCTAATACCATGATCTCTCTCTCTCTCTCTATCAGATACATCAAATATATATATATATATATATATATATATATATAAACAAACTTAAACACAACACAACAATCAACTGAACATCTCGGTGCCGGTGTCGGAAATGCGAACTACACAAACACACCGCCACCGAGACATACCCCAACCCTTGCACCCCACACAACGTCTCTGCCGCAAAGGACCCAGGAGGGCGCTGAAAGGTCAAACTAATAGAAGTCAGACCCTTCCCAGGATCCTTTGCGGCACTCGGGACCCCATGCCCGTGGTCGCCACAATATACTGATGAGCATGCAAGGTCTGTCCGACCTCGTTTAGAGACTCACCCTTTGAAGGAAGAAGGCACGACAACCTCCGCAAGAGTGGATGGAAAAAGGAAGTATTGGACCGACGAAGGCTCCTCTGAAACGAGGAAACACCGCCCTCTGCTGGCGGCAGCAGTTCAGTTCACGCAGGTCTCTGGACTCGCTTATAAAATGGCCCATTGGCCGTTGAAGCAGTCTACACAACACAACACATGTCGAAAGATACGTTTTTGTTTGAAACCGCGTCTAGTTATAGAAAAGGCATTGCAAGAATCTCCCCTGCATTTAATACTTTGACCCGTTAGCCTGGCGTAGAGTCTGCAACATCAGCACTTTGGCGCACAAAATCGAATGCGGGTGTGACTAACGAATAATAATAAAGTCTTTCAATACTATATTAAGCCTGCTGTCTCGACTGTATACTTTACCCCAATCCGATTACCTGAGATATTGCTTCAGCCTATTATAGGCTACGCGACCACAATCCATCCAGCCTCTTTGAATTTTATATTTCTACCTGCACCTCAAACTCACTGAGAGGACAGTCAGTCCACCTGTACACGCACCTAATGGATCCGCCTTCCATACCGCTGAGGACATTGAGGAAACAGCGCTGCACAAGGCGGTTATCCTTGGCTTCAAACCAATTCCTATAATAGGCCTTGAAACACACATACACACACACCATATGTCAGATCAAATTACGTAATTGAGCTTGGAGTCTTATGTAGGTGTAATTGTAATCACACCCACTATGGGGCGGCACGTGTCCGCATACGGGAGCAGACAATGAGGCGTCGAATGAATTACGCTAATTGGTATATTGCTAATGAGCATTATGCTGATTAGCAATATACCAATGAACATTATGCTAATTACCTAGTATGGTAGTTCCAGTCCGTTTCTCTCTCACCAGGAATTATTAAACTAAATTAACACGCTGACGAGTTGTTTTTTGTTTAACGTTTACAAAAAAAACGCTATGGTTTGCTTCATGTATATGGTAATTAACCTAGGCTATAATTGCACACACACTTACACACACACACACACACAAAATCTGGAATACAAATGAAGCGACCAATAAACATCTTTATTTTTCTAAGTTGTTGGCAAAAGGCTGGGTACATGTGCTTTTTAAATGTGCAGTCATCTTAGCAAAATACTTTCCATGGTCTCCGGAGACACTGAAGCACGCAGCAGCATTCCAATGAGCTTCATGAGCGTGAGGCATGGTCCGATTGCTGAGGTACAAAATCTCTCTTTTTCTCTTATAATCATAATACTCTATATTAAGACTTGAGTGGTCGCATACCTGAATCTGTTTGTGGAGTTTCACCGTGTCAGTAAAAGTCGATTCTGGATGTCGCGGTGGCGCAACACACACGTCATATCACGAACATTTCAACCGCGTGGAGCGTCACATTTAACATGGGCATCGAACTGGATTAAAAACAAATAAATAAAAAGAGACAAACCCAAAAAACAAAACCACGTCGGTCGACGTCACTCCAACTTTAGAAGTAGCTCATCGATAAGTAAGAATATACATTTATATAAATAAAAGTGTCAATAAAAAACAACAAAAGTACTCCAAAATGCGAAATGATGAAAGGTACACTGATAACACGATATAATATAAATACATTTACAATAGCTACAGGTCTGTTCCGATGGCAGTGCGCCACCGAACATGGCACTGAAGAAGTTAATCATACAACATATTGTATAATACAACAGTTATCATACAACACGGTTTGAAATGGAGATGCCGCAGGCACACCACTTTCCTGGTAAAACAATAATTAATATATAAGTTGTGAAATGTACAATAATAACAATATTAATGGCTTTAGCATGTACAACGTTCATCCAGGCGGTATGTTACACATAGGACGGAGCGCTTAGTTCATGGCACAGGGGAACAAGTGCATAGCAAAATAGATCATCTGACAGTTAGGGAACGGTTAGCCATTAGAAATCCACATTAAAAGGACGAAACAAACGCATGTTTAAGGCAAGTCTTATTTAAAATTGGCATAGTCTGAGAAGATGTCAACAAAGTCTTGTACCACCCGGTAGCAGAAGTCGTACTGTTCCTGTGGAGACAGAGAGAGGAGACTTCAGACAGGAGGTCTGCAGCTCTGAATCATGCTTTGAACCTGCACTAACCATCGCTCAGGTACAAAAGCGTGTTTCCATGTCATTTTTCTCCATTGTTGCAATTTCAAATGGAGTGAAGGGAAAAATCGGACAAAATGATTTGGCTTCATTTGTAACGTGACAAAAACAGCTAGAATCATCACAAAATAATCATTATTTTGAAACGGGCCGCATAGCGGCTCGGTCGTGATCCGAACAGGACTCGGGTCTACTTCTGACATTTGCACATTCATTTGAGCCTGCCCTGTCAGAGCCTTGGGCTCTGGGCTTGAGATGGGGCATGTTGAGTTTAGACATGTCAGGGGTCCATCAGACGTGTTAGGGGTCGATCACACATGTTAGGGGGTAGATCTTTTTTATTATATATTATTTGCATTTTTAAGCCTTACTCGTGAAGAGTTGGACAGGAAGGTATGGCAGAGAGAAAGGGCGGACATGCAAGCAAAAGACCCCAGGCAGGAATCAAACCCGGATCGCCGAGGTAAGGACTGAGCCTTAACGGTACGCGCTCTACCTGGTCAACCAGGGCAGGGCGCCCCGACCTCCACTTTTATGGGCTTTTCCCGCCTCCCCACCCGGTAGCTCGGCAAAGGCCAGAGCTCCACGTCTGCTGGGATTGATTTTCACTTCCCCGTTAATCCCGTCTGATCTCCCGGTTGAGCTCACAGCCACACCGCTCCCAAAGCCTGACGCGCTTTGGCCAGGGCGTCTTGTGTTTCTGGTGGGTTTCTAGCCCCGCCCCGCCCTTCCCCTCCGGGATCGTGGTGGACCAATGGGAGCACTTACCACCGTCTGGACCATGTGAGGCCTCTGCATGCGCAAACTCTTCACCGTCTGGAAGACGTCCAGCAGGCCCTCCGCCTTCACCCGCTCCAGGATGTTGCTGAGCGCAATGAACGTACCTGTCCTCCCAGCACCGGCACTGAGGCACACAAACAGACACACACACACACACACACAGGCAGAAACACACACACACACACAGGCACAAACACACACACACACACACACAGGCACACACACACAAACACACAGGCAGGCACACACAGGCACACACACAGGCACACACACAGAGGCAGAAACACACACACAGACACAAACACACACACAAACACAATCACACACGCAAAAACAAAAACACAAATTGGGGTTGCAGATTACACAGAATATTGTTCCCTGTTCCCATTCACACATGACCCAAAGCAGGAATGTTCCGGAACATCTCTTGGGTAGGCTGCATGTTCCCTGTTCCCATTCACGTGACCGGCCCCGATGCAGGGAATGTTCCGGATCATCTCTGGTGTAGCCCGCCCCTGAGGCCGGGTTGCCCCCGGGGGGGGGGGGGGGGGGGTTACCTGCAGTGCACCACGATGGGGTTATTCCCGGACTGCTGCTGCTGCCGCTGCACGGCGGCGATGATGTCGATCATTCCCTTGCCGTCGGCCGGGATGCCGATTTCGGGCCAGCCGTGGAAGTGGAAGTGTCTGATGGTCCGCGTCTGCTTCTCCTGGGCGCGAGGAGGAGGAGGAGGAGGGGGGGGGGGGGGGGAGGAGGAGGAGGAGGAGGAAGAGGAGGGGGAGGAGGAGGAGGAGGAGGAGGGGGGGAGGAGGAGGAGGAGGAGGAGGAGGAGGAGGAGGGGGGGGGGGAGGAGGAGGAGGGGGGGGGAGGAGGAGGAGGAGGAAGAGGAGGAGGAGGGGGGGGGAGGAGGAGGGATGGGGGGGGGGAGGAGGATGGGGGGGAGGAGGAGGAGGAAGAGGATGATGAGAGCAGTAGAAGAGGTATTTCGTTTTTATGCTTTTTTTTGCTGAGCATTTTGATTAGCATAAAAAAATAAAGTGAAACTGCAAAGCAATGTCAGTTCTATGTGCTGAAAAATGCATTTGTGTTTGAATAATAAAATATATATTTTTTTTATATGTACCGTATATATATATATATATATATATATATATATATACAAGTAAAAATTAATATATATATATATACATTCTCACACACATACACAAACACAGACGAGAATGTACGTTTTCTCTATCTTCAGGGATGGTTGTAGTGTTACACTGCACAGTACAGTACAGTGTGTAACATACAACCTGTATACCACACTCACGCACACCCACAACCACACCCACACACGTTCTTACCGGGCCGTAGGTGAGTACCAGGTCCTTGAGGCTGAAGGCGTCGCACAGCGTGTCGGCCTTGATCTCCACCGTGTAGTCGCCGTAGGTCACCGACTCCTCCGAGGGCCAGTACTTCAGACACTTGTCCTGCACACACACACACACACACACACACACGTTCATCAACACACCTTTAACAAATGACACATCTACAAATTCCATTTAAATTGGACAAACCTTGCTAGTAAACATTCAATGGAGATTCTTATCTAAATCCTATATTTTCAGTGTCTAACGTGTCAGTGAGGCGGTTCTACGTCCAGTTACGCCCCGGGCGAGACTTCCTCACATGTCTCATGACCCTACGGACTTCGGTGGCGGTTTAAGTCCGTCTGTGTGCGGCACCTTCTCAACAAGCAGGCGTGCCTGCAACCAGAGGGGGCGCCAATATGCCAATTCCCCACACAATGTTATGATCCATCATAGAAAAACCACAGCGCAGATGATATATATTTTTTAAACTGCTCGTGGCGCCCCCCCACGCGTCATGAAAGAATGGCGCCCCGGTTCGCCCGTGCCCAGAACCGCCCCTGGGATCAGTGTCTTAAGTCCTGCGAGGCGGTGTGACCAGCCTCTCTGTAGCGGTGGAAGTTTGACTCACCTGCTCCCTCTCCTGGAGCTCGGTGAGCATGACGATGGAGTGACACTTCCACTCCCAGGCCATCCTCCAGAAGTCCTGCACTGTGTGGGCCAGCGGGCCCTGGGTGGCGATGAAGTAGTCCTTCTGCCGGTAGCCCTGAGACACACACATACGCACACATTAACACAACCATACACACACAGACAGAGGAACACAGGCATAAACACAGACAAACGCGCACACACACACACACGTATATAGACACACACACGCGCACGCACATGGGCATGTACAACCATACACAGACAGACACACACACACACACACACACCGTGAAACAGAAAGACACACACACAGATGTACAAACACACACACAGACGTACGTGCGCAAACACACCAACACATAAATAAAATGAACTGTGCTGCTTTTTCAACATTTTAATTTTGGTGGATTTATGAACACATGAATCAGGGGATTTTAACCAACACTTTCCCCTGTGGTTCACTTTGGAACTTCTTTCCTGCAGCTACAGCCTTTGAATAAAATAGATGTTTTTATTATTAATTTTTTAGTATCGATAAGGTGAAGGTAAATAAAACCTATCTGCCTAAAAAGATACATTTTGTTATCCCTCTAAATCCTCTTGTTATACAGAACAACATCAAAATGCGCACAACAGTCCGAACTGCATTTAAAACGTGACGGATAAAGAGACATACGTCGATGAAGGAGGCGTTGATGTAGTCGGTGAACTCCTGGCCCCGGCGCATCGACAGAATCACGCGGTTGAAGTCGTCTGGAAGAGAGGTCAGAGGTCAGACAGGAAAGTTCAACACTGCTCATCATTACTTTGGCAGGATCCGATAAAATAGATATTAACAAGTGTCCCATCAAGACATTGAAAATCATAGAATGAGGAGGCAGAGAGAGGGAAGGAGAGGAGAGGAGCTGGACTTTAAAAGCGAGCCTGAAGAGATAGGAGGATAGGATGCAGAGAACCAGTTCTGGTCTTACAGGGAATGATCTGCAGAACCCGGTTCTTCTTCATGTTGGCTGGAAGGTTCCCTGTTC
This sequence comes from Gadus chalcogrammus, assembly GCF_026213295.1. Lineage (NCBI taxonomy): Eukaryota > Metazoa > Chordata > Actinopteri > Gadiformes > Gadidae > Gadus > Gadus chalcogrammus. Next base: position 4,560,533 of record NC_079429.1, read on the forward strand.
TCATGTTCTCCTTCATGATCCGCATGTTGGTCAGTTTCTGGTTGGAGAGAACAAAGAGGCACCGTCATCGTCATGGATACGGTCATCGTCATGGACACACACCTGTCCGTCAGGTTGGTACTCATTATTTTACTTGTGTTTTCAGAGAGGTTCAAAAAAGGGAATTGAACCTGAATGCTCTGAAACCGCAGGACGGAATCAGAGAGAACAGTAACATGACCAGGCTCTCATTTTCACTGAAATATACAGAACTGAAACCCTATTGTATTATTATATGGACAGTAATGTGTTCTTTCCCCTGGTTCCCAGGCCCTCGAAGGTCTATTAAGTTCTAAATATTAATACTGAGATATAATAGATGGATAAATATTTGATTCAGCCCCCCCCCCTGATCCCGAGAGAGGCGGGGTACCCTGAACTCCTCCTCCAGGCCCACGCGGTCCAGGGGGGCGTGGGTGTTGTGCAGCCTCAGCAGGTGGCCCTCCAGGGATGACACGTCCAGCTCCGTGTCTCCGTACAGGAAGTACTCCAGCAGGGCCTGGTAGATGAACGAGTACTGCATCTGAGGCAGCCAGGCACACACACACACACACACACACACACACACGCACACACGCACACACACACACACAAACGCAGGCACACATGCACACACACACACACACACACACACACAAACGCAGGCACACATGCACACACACACACACACACACACACACACACACAAACATGCAGATGCACACACACACACATGCATGCACACACACGCACACAAACACAGGCACGCCCACACACACACACACACACACAGATGCATGCATGCACACACACATGTATACACACAGAAAATGTGGACTTGTTAGTTATCAAAGTACCGGTAAGTAGTAAAATCTGGTTGTTATTGTTACATATCTTTCTGATATAAGCATACTATTAAATCCTGGTGAGATGCAAACTAGAAAAAACAGGAAAATGAATCAGATTCACAATGGAGTCCAATTCTGTTTGTCAGCCACTGCACGTGTCGATAAAGTTGAACCTGCTTACGTCGGTCTGGACCAGCTGGGAGCGCTGCTCCCGGATCTTGGTGACGAAGCCGAAGACGTCGACCTTCTGTTCGGCGTGCGTCATGTCGATCATGGCGTCGATCACGATGAAGGTCCCCGTCCGGCCCACTCCGGCACTGGGGGGGGGGGCAGAGGACAGTGTGGGACACTGGGAAGGCTTACTGGGATCAGAGGCTGTCCCATTAGGGGAGAGGACAGTGTGGGACACTGGGAAGGCTTACTGGGATCAGAGCCTGTCCCATTAGGGGGGAGAGGACAGAGTGGGACACTGGGAAGGCTTACTGGGATCAGAGGCTGTCCCATTAGGGGGGAGAGGACAGAGTGGGACACTGGGAAGGCTGAACTGGGATCAAAGGCTTCCCCATCAGGGAGCACACACATCTTCACATTTACATTTACATTGAGGGCATTTAGCAGATGCTTTTATCCAAAGCGACTTACAATAAGTACATTTGTCAGAAGAAAGAGAAACAATATATTGCTGTTGGTATAAGTGCCAAGCAATAACAATCACTAGGTTAACCCATTCCCCGTATACAACAAAGATAGCTAGGATAAGATGCTACACAATGCAAAGCACTATTTTTAATTGCTACGACGTACAACACACAGTAAGTGTGCACATTAAGTGCCAGGACGTACCACATACGATAAGGGCGTACATTAAGTGCATTCTTAAACCCGTGCCTACTGTACCTCCAAGAACACGGGCCTACTGTACCTCCCAGAACACGGGCCTACTGTACCTCCCGGAACACGGGCCTACTGTACCCCCCGGAACACGGGCCTACTGTACCCCCCAGAACACGGGCCTACTGTACCTGCAGTGGACGGCGATGGGGCCGGCGAAGGAGGGGTTCACCGTCTTCACCTTCTTCAGGAACTTGAGCATGCCGATGGGGGAGAAGGGGACCCCGAAGTCGGGCCAGCTGGTGAAGTGCAGCTGGGTGAGCAGCCGGGGGGTCTTGGAGCTGTCATTACCCTGCTGCACACGGGGGGCAACGGACAACAGAGTGGTGTTACAACGGACATGGTGTAACAAACAGACTGGTTACAACAGGGATACCCTGCTACACACAGGAGCAATGGAGTGGTGCTACAACAGACTGTCATATTAATGTGTAGCACCATGAATAAAATACATGAATATATACTAGTGCTGTCAAGCGATTCAAATATTTAATCGCACTACTGTCATAGTTAACTCACGATTAATCGCAAAAAAAAATATTATGCTAAATATCCCTTGATTTCTTTGTCCCATTAATTTTTCTAATTTTAATGCTCTTATCAACATGGAGAAGTGCATCGGCTTGCCTTGTGCAAATGTTTTTTTATTGATAACAACATTGGCATATACTGAAAAACAGGACGATACAAAAAACAAGCCTATAGTACTATTAAACGATGAACATGCAAACATACTGCCTTGAACATAGCACTCAGGTTACTGCTTCTTTGTTTTGAGCCCAAAAAAAATTAATTAATTAACGCCGTTAAAATTGGTTTGCGTTAACGCCGTTAATAACGCGTTTAACTGACAGTACTAATGTATACATATCATGTTGTCCGTATTTTGTTTTGCTTACTCCACAGAATACTGCTTCCTTCTTTTTTGTTGCGAGATTAGATTGCACATCACTTATTATACTTCCGCTAAATTCGATACTTTTGTCCTCCAATGAAGCTGAAACTATGTCGTTCCTAACAAACTATAACGACTGAAACATGGGCCTTTGTTACATTAGTGAAAATAAATAAAGTAAAATGCATGACAGTTATAGAGGTTAGACTTACATATGGACCACAGAACTAGATAGACTTACATATGGACCACAGAACTAGTTAGACTTACATATGGACCACAGAACTAGTTAGACTAACATATTGACCACAGAACTAGTTACATTTACATATGGACCCCAGAACTAGTTAGACTAACATATTGACCACAGAACTAGTTAGACTAACATATTGACCACAGAACTAGTTACACTTACATATGGACCACAGAACTAGTTAGATTTACATAATTGTACACAGAACTAGTTAGACTTACATATGGACCACAGAACTAGTTAAACTTACTATTGTACACAGAACTAGTTAGACTTACATATGGACCAAGGAACTAGTTAGACTTACATATTGCACACAGAACTTGCGGATGGTATAGTCCACCAGGACGGTGAAGTCCTCCACGGCCACACGGACGTTCCCGTAGGTCCAGCAGCCCTGGTCAGGCCAGTACTGGTAGCACTTGTCCTGGAAAGAGCGGGAAAACCGGGGGACGACAGTTGGACAAAGCGGGAAAACCAGGGACGACAGTTGGAATGTCGGTTAGCCTCCACACTGGGATGTCAATGGAGAGGAGAGCGAGACACTAGCTTTCATGGTCGTTAACTAAAGGTTCATTAACGCTGACTTTAAATATTTTTGACGCCTCTTTTTAAAAGAGAAAAAGGACGAGAATAGTCTGCCTCACAGAGGGGGTATAGAGGGGGTATAGAGGGACACGTTGATGCATTCTGCTGTGAGTCAGACGTGTTCAGTGTAGTAGCTCTCATCATTAGAGGGAGTGTTTCCAAACGGCTCGACGCTACACGACGCAATGCATGCCCAGTCCAGCAGGGGGCTTAGGGAGGTTTAAAGGTCTCCTCTGTGTTTATAGCTCTGACCTAGTTCCTCTGCTTGTCCTTTATGATCACATATTCATCGTTTTCACAATATGTTTAGGGTCAGGCAGTAAATCACCTCTGTATAAAAACACTCGCATCTGTTTGGAAATAAGCTCCCATGAATTGAGTCATTTGATTGATTATTTAAATACGTTGACGCAATACCAGAAAAACATTAGAATTCTAGGGGAGATAAAATATAAAGAAGAGCCTTAATCCAGGGGAGCTCTTACCTCCTTCCTCTCCTTCAGGTTGGTCAGCATGACCACGGTGGCCACCTTCTGCTCCCAGATCATCCTCCAGAAGTCCACCACAGTGTCCTCCTTGGGTCCTGAGGAACACCAACACAGAGCCTCAAGGATTCACCTCATACAACAAGTGTAGATTTATTTATAATAATTATTTATTTATAATTTATTTATAATAAGTATATTATTTATTATAATATATGTATTTATTTATAATAATTATATTATGTATTATGTATCCATTTAAAAAAATGATAGTACTTATTATAATATATGTATTTATTTATAATAAATACATATATAATAAATAAATAAACATTATTTATTTATTATTATTAATCAATTATAAAGAAATAAAAGTATATAATTTATTATAATATATGTATTTATAAGATTTATATTATTAATTATAATAAATATTTATATCAATATTTTTTCGTACCTTGTGCAGCAATGAATTTGTTCTCCTCTGTGTAGCCCTAATAACATCCACAGAAAACACAAAAAATATTAACACATGACTCACCCCTGTATATTCATCACTTAAAAGGGGGATTTCTCTTACTATAAAAATACAACACAAATCGCTTAGTAAGTGAAATCTGAGGCAGAACTCACATTAATGTACGAGGCGTTGACATAGTCCGAACAGGGATCTACTTCCTGCTGGGTCAGCAACACTCTGGAGTGGTCGACTAAAGAACAAATAAGAAAGTAAGATCCTTTCTCCCTTAAACAAACCACCTCTTGATGACAAACTGGCCAACAAGATTTCACAATATCCTGTTGTTGTTTTTTTCAACAAACTTTCAGACGTTTGGCATAGAACCTAAAGCGGTCCTATTTCGTTTATCAGTATTTTGAGTTTTGCCATCTGGATTTCCTTATCAACGCTGGGCCAAATCCATCAGGCTCATGGGCGGGGCCAGAATAAATCAAGTCTGGAAGGCTGACTCCTGTGTTTACCTGGAAGTGTTGAACTCTGAGGTCTAAAGGTCCCAGCAGACCAGCAGAGGCTTGTATGCACTCAGACCAGCAGAGGCTCATAAACACTTACACCAGATAGTAAGCTAGTGCACTTACAGAAGATACTAGTAGGTCCACACTTCCATTAGCAGAGTATGATAGTATTCCTCCATTTACATAAGAGAATAGGCTATAGTAATCCACTTATATAAGAGAACAGGAAACATAATTCATTAACATAAGAGAGTAGGCTATAGTAATCCACTTACATAAGAGAATAGGCTATAGTAATCCACTTGCATTAAATAACAGGTATAGCAATCCACTTATATAAGAGAACAGGCTATAGTAGTCCCCTTATATAAAATAACAGGTATCGTAGTCCCCTTATATAAGAGAATAGGCTATAGAAATCCACTCACATAAGAGAATAGGCTATAGTAATCCACTTACATAAGAGAACAGGCTATAGTAATCCACTCACATAAGAGAACAGGCTATAGTAATCCATTTACATAAGAGAACAGGCTGCAGTAATCCACACACATAAGAGAACAGGCTATAGTAATCCACTCACATAAGAGAACAGGCTATAGTAATCCACTCACATAAGAGAACAGGCTATAGTAATCCACTCACATAAGAGAACAGGCTATAGTAATCCATTTACATAAGAGAACAGGCTGCAGTAATCCACACACATAAGAGAACAGGCTATAGTAATCCACTCACATAAGAGAATAGGCTATAGTAATCCACTTACATAAGAGACCAGGCTGCAGTAATCCACACACATAAGAGAACAGGTATAGTAGTCCATTATATAAGCGGACAGGCTTCAGTTGTCCACCTATACAGGACAGCTCTAGGACAGCAGTGACTCACAGGGAAGGATGTTGGGGTATCGGTTCTTCTCCTTGTTGGTCTCCTTGTTGGCCTCCTCACAGGTTCCCTGGGTGGAGATCCCCGGCAACGACTGCAGCACAGAAAGCCCAGCGGTTAGAACTAAGACGGCCCAGTGACATAGAACACAGGTCACCGTGTTCGGACCATGGCGCACACACAGCTGCATGTGGAAAAGATGGCTGTGATTTGCAACCCTATCTCCATCTCTGTATTTTTCGCCACCCACTACCTCTGTTCGCACAATCGATATATAACTATCTGTTAAATCGGTTACATATAACAGAAGTACTTCCATGTGTAGCCCTGTCACTTATTTTCTCTGTGAACTAATGTAATAGGCATGGGAGTGCAATGATGAAGGCTACGACCCTTAAATAAAACCTTGACTCAAACCGAGATTCCAGAGGCCTCAGCGAGCTGTGATGTAGCTACACTGAACGTACCATTAAGCTCAAGTGAGTTAGTAATCTAGCTTCAGTCACCACACACAGTTTTCCCCTGAAAGGTGATCATGTTGCATGTTTTAGCCCCGTTGAGGAAGCTAAAGTGAGCATTGCCAGGCTAGCTAGGCCGTTCTCACGAAGGGATGGTCGGCATTTGAATTGTATCAAAGCACACTCCTAAAGCAAACTTTCTAGCTAGCTTTGACTATGAAAATATTAATGTGTAAGATCCGACCACAAACCAGTCTAATTTGCTGACTAATATAAACACCTCTGTGTGTTAAGGCATTCGTCTGATTGACAAATCAGTAACAGACAACAAAGCATTGGAGTATTGTAAAGTTAAATAAGGTATCAGCATATAAAATAGCTTTTATTTCAATGTCAATCGGTAGGTATCGACAGTTGCCTACACACCAGTGTTTCCCCCAGCACTGATTGGTTAAGGCGGCTGCCTTAACAACATTCGGGCCCCGCCTTGATTACCAATGTATAAAAATAAATATCTTTAATTTCTTATAATACATATATATTTTAATTATCATGCATTAACAAAGTAGAAAACTCTCTTAGGGAAAGAAAACATAAAGATAAATAATGCATTATGGTCGTGCCATAAAGCTTTTTGAATGGAATTGAAACGGAGCCCCCCAACTTCTAGGGGAAACACTGCACACACAAAGGCACCATTTGCAGGCCACAAAACAGAGTCACTGAACTTCCCCTTCTCTGTCGTTCAGCCCACCGACCCACCGATGCAAACCTTAGCTTTCTGAGGTCTGTGTTCCAGCAGTTTAGTAATTTACTCATTCGCTGTGGGTTCTTGAGTTATTGAATCACAGTCGTAAAAATAGACAGGAGTTGTCACATACGTGTGTGTCATAAAACAAAAAGCCCCAAAGTTTTCTTGACAACTCTTCTATTTTAAGCCCAAAAGCCCAAAAGCCCTTACCCCACCAGGCTTCAGAGAGAGAGAGGAAACAGTAACAAGAGGATGGACAGAAAGTAGAAGAGAAGGATGCAAAGAATGGTAAAACAAAAAGGGAAATAATGTGGGGGAGAGATATCAGGAAAAATAATGTAAGAATGAAATAAGGGAAAGAAAGAACAAGAGGGAAAGAATGAACATAAGGGATAGGGAAAGACAGAAAGAAATAGAGTAAGAAGGGAGAGAGAATGAAAGAAAGAAAGTAAGTAACGCGAGAAAGAAAAAGATTGACAGAAAGAAAAGAAGGTAAGAAGGGAGAGATAGATAGAACAAAATAGTTAAAGTCTAAGAAAGACAAAGAAAGAAGGTAAGAAAGGCGAGAAAGATAGAAAGAAAGCACAAGAGAAAGAAAGGCGTTTAGAAGGAAGGTGAGAAACAAGAGAAAAACAGAAAGAAAGAAGGTAAGAAGGGAGTGAAAGATAGAACAAAACAGAAAGAAAGAAAGAAAGAAAGAAAGAAAGAAAGAAAGAAAGAAAGAAAGAAAGAAAGAAAGAAAGAAAGAAAGAAAGAAACGAGAGGAAGAAAGAAAGAAAGAAAGAAAGAAAGAAAGAAAGAAACGAGAGGAAGACAGAATGAATGACAGAACCAAAGAATCAAGGAAGGGAGAGAAAGAAAGACTGAAACAAAGAAACGAACAAATGAACGAATTCAATAAAAGAACGAATGAACAAATTAAACAATAGATCAAATTAAGGAAAGAACGGAAGAGGGTAAGAAAGGGGACCCCAGCGGGCGAGCGGAGGTGGCGGGTGGCAGGGTGGGTGGGTTGCGGGTTCGAGTCCCACTCACGTTGTACTCCTCGCGGAACAGCTTGCCGTCGTCGGCCGAGCGCAGCCGGTACTCGTCCTCCAGCCGCTCAACGGGGATGGGGAGGTACACGGCGGCCGGGGGGGGCGGGCTGGCTAGCAGCACCACCGTCTGTCCTTCTGCAGAGGGACCGCAGGGGGGCGGGGGTCAGTAGGGGGTCCGACACACACACACGCGCGCACGCACGCACGCACGCACGCGCGCTTATGGTGTGCTCCTGAATCCTCAGACGCCAGCCTTCCGAGTTGCACGTTTGACGTCACTTCCGGTCTCGGGAGCAATCATAGCGTTCCTGTTCCTCTTTGTGATTGTGGCATGAAATTGGCTAGCCGTTGTTTATTGTTAGCGTCATTAGCCTCTTTAGCAAACCAGCCCGAAAACAAACAACACAACTCTACATTGTATTGCACGCACAGCAAGACCATGCAATGTATAAATGGGTGACAGGAATACATCAGCAATGTAATCAAGTGTGTGAGAGCATTTAAAATGTCCTACGTGGTGCAAATACAAAAAAAGAAAAATCTCTTCACGGGCGCAGCCATTTTGTTGAGAGCGTCATCACTGCTCTCGGTCTACTGTCAGATTTTCGAAAGATGAATACAAAAAAGGGGGGCGTGCCTCAGAGAAATGCCTCAAGAAAGCTCGGTGATCTTCGATTTTAGACTCCGAAGTCCGGCGTTCGAGGATTCAGGAACACACCATTACACAATCTCCACGCTCAGCGCAACCACAGGCAGGCGGTGAGTCAGTAGGGCTCGACACACACACACACACACACGCACACACTCACTCACAATCCCCACCATACACAATCCACACGTTCAGCAGGACCATGGGTCAATAGGGTCCGACACTCACACCCGCACACACTCACTCCTCAAGCAATTCCCAAGCACATGCACAATCCCCCCCACACACTCTTCCCGCCCGCACACAAACTCCCAACGCACATGCAACGGCAGCCATGCGTTTCCCTTGGCGACGGTTATTAAATGCACTAAGTGTGACCATGTGCCACTTTTGATTTATTGAATAACTGAACCACATCCAAAAGACGGCTTCTGATTGGTCTAAACAACACAAGGCCGGTCCTAAAATGGTTGAATCTCCTTAATATATAGCGCAGGCTGTATACAAACAGCCTGCGCGTTGTTTGTATTGAGCGCGCAGGCTGTATGCGCGCAGGCTTGATGCGTTCCACTTTTTCTGTGAAGAACCAGCGCCTTGAATATTTACTACAGTGTTTCTACAGCACGATGTGGTTTTGCATGACTCGTCTTTATGGAGATAATCCTGAACCGCATAAAACGAAACCGGATAGTTTTCGACCGTTTCGGCTCCGTGTGGACGGGGCCTTAGTCTTAAAGAGCCAGTGAACCCAAAAGTTGTTTATTAGTTGCTGTAAACGTGCTAATATGTTTTATATGATCGTCAACCAAGAAATCTATGCCGTTTTATCATTGTTACTGAAATAAGTCTTGCTGAAATAATAATTTAGAGGAAACAGGAGTAAAATCTCCCCAAAACACTACGTGAATATTCCACACTGCTTCGAACGCAGTCATTTTCCGACGCAGAAGTGCCTGTTAGAAGTCTCTTCGATGTCTCGACCAAGGGACTCCGTCGTGTGAGCGTGTTGTTGATTTTGATGACCAAGTCCACGAGAGGCTTAGGCTTCCAGGATACCTATCGTTTAACCGAACAGTGTGGATGTGTGGAACTCGTCTGAGCAGCGGCCTGGCGTATTTCATGCACATTTTAACTCTCGTATCACAAAGTTGCCCGAAACAAATTATTTAAATGTTAAGTGTATGAATTCCAGTTGAAACCGAGGGGTTCAGTCACTCGTAAAAAGGTGATGAGTTGAGGGTTAAATTTTACCGATGAAGAAGAAAGAACAGCAGAACTGGCAGCAGAACTATTCATGCATGAAACGATTGGGTTCTAGCTCAAATGAAGAACGCTAAAAGATTAGGATGGAATATACGGTTATGGTGTTGGTCTGCTTCTAGGGAAACAGAGGCCTGATCAAAGTAGCACCATGTCAAACTCCACAGGTCAGCACATGTTGGAATACAGATGTCTAAAGAAGAACGGATAAAAGACCAGAGGATGGAAACACTGCCAAAGCCTGAAGAGCCCTGGTTTGTGGGTTGGTAGGGGTTGAGTTACAGAGAGTATGATACAGAGCACCACCAGCCTGTTTGTTAGACCGCAGAACCATCAGATAAAAAGGAGAAAGGAGGCCAGATCTCTCAGGCGCGGGTTAGTAGCACCCCTCTCCACACCTCCACCGTGAATATCTGACCTGATGGGAGAATGGTGTATACCGTATCACTGCTGTATCCAAATTCTAAAAACACACACACACACACGCAAACACACACACACACACACACACACAAACACGCATGCATTCAGAAGCACATATACCCACACACCCAAACACACACAAACAGGATGTGATGCCTTAAGATGCAAAAATGCATTTTAACACATTTTTGCAGTAGAGAGCACGTGCCACCGGGACAATATATAAACTAACTAAGTAACTAACAGGATGGAAAGTCCCGCCTCAGGGCTCAGACTTTAACAGTCAAAGCATCATACGGTTGGATGAATACATAAGAGAGGAGAGCCCCCTTCAGTCTCAGGGTTAAGATGGTTACCAGTGGTGTACTGGCCATCGACATACTGGGACTAAATCCCGGTGGGCAGTCAAAAATACCATCATTATTTTTTGCCTGCCCTGTCTGTGTCTCCTGTCGGCCCTCTCAGAGTCAGAGTCACTCAGACAGCGACAGAGCCAACCAGTCAGCTCACTGGCCAATCAACACTAATTTGGTAAATGCACGTTAACATTCTAGACTGATGCAGAGGCACGGAGACGACCAACGACGACAGCCATGGACATTTACATTCAGCGCGCTAAGCAGACGCTTTTATCCATCGCGACGGTTCATACACACATTCAGGCATGGACGGCGGAGTCAACCACGCAGGGCGACAGCCGGCTCGTCGGGAGCAGTCAGGGTGCGGTGTCCTGCTCAGGGACATCGCAACCGTCAGCTGGGAGGAGCCGGGGATCGAACTAGCAACCTTCAGGTTACCAGCCAACCCGCTCTACCTCAAGAGCGACTGCCGCCCCATGGACCAGAACATGTCTAAAGGTAAAGGAGGGCCCAGAATAGGTAGGGATTAGAGGTACTGACCCCCACCTCCCCCTGAGTCCAACCTTAACCGACTGTCCTATATACTCTCCCCCCACACCCTTAACACTGGGGAGTAAGGGATTAAAACAGAATCCTTATCAACATCCAAGATGAAGGGATGAGTCCTTATTTAACATTGATGAGTAAAGGGACAAAGATGAAGACCATAGAACCCTTATTTAACGTTGCAGTTAATAGGGATAAGAAAACATTAAATCCTCCTTAACATCGAAGAGGAAGGGATAAAAACAATAGGATCCCATCTTCCATCCAAAGTTAGAAGGGAGCTCTCCAGACCCCTGGAGAGACCAGTCACACGTCCTGGTCTCTCCAGACCCCTGGAGAGACCAGTCACACATCCTGGTCTTTCTAGACCCCTGGAGAGACCAGTCACACATCCTGGTCTTTCTAGACCCCTGGAGAGACCAGTCACACGTCCTGGTCTTTCTAGACCCCTGGAGAGACCAGTCACACGTCCTGGCCCCTCCAGACCCCTGGAGAGACCAGTCACACATCCTGGTCTTTCTAGACCCCTGGAGAGACCAGTCACACGTCCTGGTCCCTCCAGACCCCTGGAGAGACCAGTCACACGTCCTGGCCCCTCCAGACCCCTAGAGAGACCAGTCACACGTCCTGGTCCTTCTAGACCCCTGGAGAGACCAGTCACACGTCCTGGTACGTCTCCCGCCTCCCTAACATCCTGCCCTTCAGGCCTTCCGACCACGGGTGGCGATACTGTCAGCACGGCAGTGAGCTGATTGGGTGGGGTGGGGGGTGGGGGCATCTGTTATGTGCATCCATTGTTTTGGTGTGCTGATAAAATGCTTCCTAGAGAGCTGCCGGTGTCGGGGGCTCGTAGGCGCTTCCTGTCCCGGGCGATACGCTGCTGGTGCACACAGGAAGGAACGCAGACCTGAAACCTGGAAGCTCACAGGCGGCCTCTCTGCACTCACTGCGTGCTACGGCAGAGGGATGGCTGGCTGCTCATTTGAACACGATTCTCTCTCTACCAATACGCGACGACATATGGTGATTAGTTGCAGCGCTTTACCGACAGGAAGCTAATATAAAAAACCACAAGCCAGCCGAGCTGACATTGAGGCGCGGTATGGGTAGGTTTCACACAATGCTATCTGTCACCAGAATCAGACTTCTGTTTCCATGCTCTGTCTGTGTCAGCCAATTAGGCGATGATTCTCTCTCTCTCTCTCTCTCTCTCTCTCTCTCTCTCTCTCTCTCTCTCTCTCTCTCTCTCTCTCTCTCTCTCTCTCTCTCTCTCTCTCTCTCTCTCTCTCTCTCCCTCTCTCACTGTCTCCCTCTCTCTCTCTCCTCTCTCTCTCTCTCTCTCTCTCTCTCTCTCTCTCTCTCTCTCTCATATATATATACATATATATATATATATATATGGACAATAGGAGCACAGTGTCACCTTGTTCTTCCAGAAATCCATTGGGTACCTTCTTGACGACCGTGGTGACTGCTGCTTTTCGCTGGTTTCTTCCCCTGTTGGAGGAGAAGCGCAACACAACTGTTCAAACTCAAGACACAAAGCTGAGTAGTAGTTTGGGCTGATATCCACTGCATGCTTCTCCAGCAACCTTTCTCCTCTCACCATCTGAAGCTTGCAAAGCCGCTCTTTCTCATTAGCGGGATTAGCAGGACGCAACAACACTTCTTAGGTCCTGGGATCGGCAGTAAAACTGTTGGCTCCTGGCTCCCAGTGTTGGCGGACTAACGGACTGACTTACTGCCTGACTGACTGACTGACTGGCTTTCAGTTTGAACCGTACGAGGTAGAGAGAGAGCACTTCCTGAATGGGGACTCCGCCTCAATGACTAAGTAGCAAGCATGTTCCCACACCAGAAAACACACACAGACACACACATACACATACACAGCAGAACACACACACAGCATAACACACACCCACAAAGCAGAACACACACCCACCAACATCCACGCCAGAACACACACCCACACCAGAACACATACACAAACACAACAGAACACATGCAGACATACACACAAGAAAACACGCACACACACACATACCAGATCTCACACACAACAGAACACGCACATCGGAACACACACACACTCACCCACCCACATTCAAGAGAAGCCACATTCCAGAACACACATGCCCACCAGAACACACCCACGCACACACAAGAACATAGATACGCACATACTAGAACCCACTCACCAGAACTCACACACGCTCACCAAACTATGCACAGACACATACCCACCCACACACACACACCCACTGGCTCTGTGGCGCACCTTCTCGGTAGCCCCCCCCCCCCACCGCCCCCCCGGATCTTTCATCGATGTGGGCGGGGTACTGGTACTGGTGCTGAAGCTGGTGGAGGTACTGGTGGTGGAGGTGGTGGTGATGGGGGTTTACCTGAGGAAGTACCATGCCAACAGGGCACCGATCAGCAGCAGCAGCAGGCAGAGCACCACCACTATGGTGATCGTCGGGGTGGTGGGGGTTTTGGGGGTCGGACTCAGGGTCGGTGCTGGAAGAGGGAGGGAGGGAGGGAGGGAGGGAGGGAGGGAGGGAGGGAGGAGAGAGAGGCTTGGTTAGCGGAACATAGTCCATAACTGTAGCTCTGTGTGTGTGTGTGTGTGTGTGTGTGTGTGTGTGTGTGTGTGTGTGTGTGTGTGTGTGTGTGTGTGTGTGTGTGTGTGTGTGTGTGTGTGTGTGTGTGTGTGTGTGTGTGTGTGTGTGTATCTCAGGTCTACAACAGCACTGAGTTAATGAGAGGCTTCTGCACTGTTTAGTCTGAGGAGATGGATCTGAATGGGGGAGGATGTGGGGGAGGGAGAGGGGGGGGGGCCCCGAGAGTGTTGACTGGCTCCGACCGCTGCACAGCAGGGCTCCCCCCCTCCCCGCCCCCCCCCCCTCCGTGTGTTGACAGGATGGCGCAATAAGCCGAAGATGACAATGTCTACCGCATGGCTGATGTTTATTGTGATCCGATAATAATGACAAGGTTTGCTCTCTGTGTGTGTACCAAGAATTCTTCTAACTTAGAAATGTTTTTGACACCCCTTCGTTGTCTCTCTCTCTCTCCCTCCCCTGACTGTCTGTCTGTCTGTCTGTCTGTCTGTCACTCCCGCTCCTGCGCTCTCTCCCTCCCACCCCAGCGCGCTCTCCCTCCCTCTCTCCCTCCCTCCCTCCCTCTCCCTCCCTCCCTCCCTCCCACCCCTGCGCGCTCTCTCCCTCTCTCCCTCCCTCTCTCTCTCTCTCCCCCCCTCTCTCTCTCTCCCTCCCTCTCCCTCTCTCTCCCTCTCTCTCCTTCGCCAGAACAGGACTGGGCTGTTGTCTGACACACCAAAAACACATGCATGACAGACACGCCATCGCTGAACAGACACAATAAACACATCTTTAAATGGCCGAGGTCAGCGAGAGGCATTGCGGCCGCGGCTATCGCATTAGCATTAGTTGTGTCACCAGCGCATGGGGAGGAGATGTGGCCTTCGCTTACCTGATGTATTGTTTCCAGTGGTTGAGTTATTGGACATTACCGTGGTTGCCATCAAAAATAAAACTGGGATCATTGTGTCTGCAAACAAAAGACAAAGAAAGGAGGGATATAAACATGAGCATATAATTGGAGAATAGAGATTGGAGACGGATATTGACTTAACAGGGCAGACACGGTGGACACAGATTCACCAGGACTGGGGAATATAGACAGACGGTCGAGTTATGGACAGACGCCGTTGATAGATCTGAGGCATGTTTCACATTGGGGAGAAATGACTTCAGGATTGTGCTCAGCAGGGCAGAGTTCACAATAAAACTCATGCTTCACTTCCTCTTTACCACCACCGCAATGAATATCAGTTCCAAATAAATCCTCCAGAGGGCGCCACCGTCAAGCATTAGGATTTTAAAAAGGTTGACTCATGTTTACTCATCTAATATAAATTGAAAACAAACTAGAATAGAATATTTATATTAATATATAAAGTATATATGAATTGAGGAAGATATTAAATATTCTACATACAGTCATTTATTCCCAACTAGCCATACCAAATTGGATGAGTTACATGACATAAATCAACATTATGACTTAAATTAACAGACACACACAAACACACACACACACACACACACACGGATATCGCAGGCGTCCACTCTGGGTCTCCGAGTGTCAGAATGCAGTGGAGGGGGAGAGAGGCAGAGAGTATTGATCTGAGGCCCGCTCTTTGGATGAATAAGACACCGATCGATATAAACAATTGCGTTTTAGGCTCAAATTAAGTGTTAAACGTACTGCAGAGGCCAAGGACTGGTGGTGCATACTTTGAGCTACACCCGAAAGAATGGTGGTGCATACTGTGCGCAACACCCAAAGGACTGGTGGTGCATACTGTGTGCTACACCCAAAACATGTAGGTGACTGTTATGCATGTATATGTGCTGTGTTGCGCTCTCTCTCTGTCTGTGTGTGTGTGTGTGTGTGTGTGTGTGTGTGTGTGTGTGTGTGTGTGTGTGTGTGTGTGTGTGTGTGTGTGTGTGTGTGTGTGTGTGTGTGTGTGTGTGTGTGTGTGTGTGTGTGTGTGTGTGTGTGTGTGTCTGCTGCCGCCGCTGTGGGTCTTACTGGGTTTGTGTGTGCGCATGCTGCTGTGTGTTTGTGTGACAACGTGTGTGTGCGCATGCTGCTGCTGCTGTGTGTGTGTGTTTTCCTGTGCAGCTTTGCAGCTGCAGCGACAACAAAGCGCAGACCAGAGCGTAGTCAATAGAGATACTGTGTGCTGAGAGCGCCCCCGTGTGTGTGTGTGTGTGTGTGTGTGTGTGTGTGTGTGTGTGTGTGTGTGTGTGTGTGTGTGTGTGTGTGTGTGTGTGTGTGTGTGTGTGTGTGTGTGTGTGTGTGTGTGTGTGTGTGTGTGTGTGTGTGTGTGTGTGTGTGTGTGTGTGTGTGTGTGTGTGTGTGTCGTCCTGTAACGTATCCAGGGCTCCAGAGGAATGTGAACGCAGACTAGAGGCGGAGAGAGAGAGAGGCGGAGAGAGAGGGAGCGAGAGAGCAGAAGGTTCAGTTCAATAATATTTCCTGAAGCGATTAATAAACCCCGACATCGTGTCCTTCCACACAGAATCGAGATGAGGATTCTAATTGTGCCCCCTCCTCTCCCTCTCACTTCTCTCCTCCATTCCCCCCTTCTTCTTCCTTCTCCTCTCTCCACCCCTCTCTCTTCTCCCTCCTTCTCTCCTCCCCTCCCCTCTCTTCATCTCCTCCTCCCCTCCCCTCCCCTCTCTTCATCTCCTCCTCCCCTCTCCCTTCCTCTCCTCTCTCCTCTCCTCTCCCCCTCTCCACCCTTACCTCTCTCCTCTCTCCCTTTCCAATCCTCCCCCCTCTCTTTCCTCCTCTCCTCCCCCTCTCCCCTCTTCCTTCCTCTCTCCTCCCCCCCTCTCCTCTCCTTGCCCTTCCTCTCCCCTACTCCATCTCCTCTCCTCTACTCTCCCCTCTTCCCTCCTCTCTCCTCCCCTCTCCTCCCTCCTCTCGTCTCTCTCCCCTCTCCTCTCCTCCCGTCTCTCTCCTCTCCCCTCTCCCTCCTCTCCTCCCCTCCCCTCCCTCCTCTCGTCTCTCTCCTCTCCCTCCTCTCCTCTCTCCTCCCCTCTCCTCTCGTCTCTCTCCTCTCTCCTCCCCTCTCCTCCCTCCTCCCCTCTCCTCCCTCCTCTCGTCTCTCTCCTCTCCCTCCTCTCTTCTTCACAGGGATGGCTCTCTGCATGTGTCTTTGTGTACATGTCACAGCTTGCTACCACAAACCATTCTGTAGAGGTATTGAATTATGGAAAATAGTTTGCAGAAATATTGAATTATGTTCAAGATCTCCCAGAAACATTAAGTTACGTTGAGCATTAAGCGAAGATATTAACTTAAGGCTGATGCAGAGATATTTAATTATGTTGAGGGATGCTGAGAGAGCCAAGTTACAATTACTTCTTAAAGGTTATCGGCCATTTGAAGAGTTTCTGCATTGATATATTTTAAATACAAAGTAAACAAACATGTTAAAGATTCTGATACTCGGAACATATGATGATGTGTACTGCACTTAATAGATTTTTTTTTGCACCACATCAACCGATTATAAAACTTAAGATACCATTATTTAATTTGTTACTAACTTTTTACTAACAGTATTCTCAGATAGCCGAGTGCTCACTGGGGAGATCCACTCTCTCACAGCAAGGAGATATCTCTCATCACTAAAGATATGATTCTTCCGCTTCTCTCTCTCTCACTGATAGCTTAATATATGATTCTTCCTCTTCTCGCTCTCTCACACTCATCGCTAAAAATATGATTCTTCCTCTTCTCTTCCTCTCATCGCTAAGAATATGATTCTTCCTCTTCTCTTCCTCTCATCGCTAAGAATATGATTCTTCCTCTCATCGCTAAGAATATGATTCTTCCTCTTCTCTTCCTCTCATCGCTAAGAATATGATTCTTCCTCTTCTCTTTCTCTCCGTCTCATAGCTTAATATATGATCCTTCCTCCTCACTCAGGGGTCTTGGTGGCTGTCATCGGTTGATTCACTGTCTGACATTCATGTCTGCTCACTCCCTCTCCCCTCATCTCCTTTCCTCTGGTCTCCTCTCCTTCCAGCACAAGCCAATCATCATGCAAGCCATATATTGCATATCTGCATTTCCGGTAGTTACTCATCGTGTAACATAGGTCACAGTGTTGCCCACAGGCATAAGTGTTGTGTGTGTGACTGTGTGTGTGACTGTGTGTGTGACTGTGTGTGTGTGTGTGTGTGTGTGTGTGTGTGTGTGTCTAGCAACAGCCTTAATTAAAACAGGGTGTCATGGGAGATGTGTGACTCAGTTCTTGGGAAGCCCCGAGATTTTTTGTTTTTCCAAATTCTTTTCTTTTTACGTCGCCTCGGAGAAAAGGGTGTTGCCTAAATGAACCGGCTGCTCGGACAGTACCTCCGCCCTCCACTAGACGGATCCAGTTCCCCTCCAGTCTCTCAGGGCTGATGACCCTCACCTGTGTAGTGTTTATTTAAAAGTAACCTCAGTTCAGACCTGAATAGCCCTTATTCAGGTCTGAACTGAGGCAGCGATCTTGGTGAGCTGGCTGGGTAAACTCACTGATGCTTTATTGCTCGCTCGCTCTCCCATTCTCCCATCCAGGTAGAATGCATTATTGAGTTGCCATGGTTTCACAAAAGATTCTAGAAGGTTTACTCAACCAACCGACCCAACGGCCCAGCTAATTGAAGGGATTTGTCTTTGCAGGGTTTTGTATCAAACTCAAGTATTTACTTTGGTGTTTGATTTTGTCTTTATGTTTTCTGAAAGTTGGTATACCTAAGGTAAAAACACGATTATTCATCCTTACACGGTGTCTTGCATCATTCTCTACAGCTAGCCAGGCCTCGATGGAGCCCTGTCTGTCCGTCTGTCTGTCTGTTTGTCTGTCTGGCAGGAGAACCACAGTACGACAGGTAACCGAAGCACTGTGAGCCTGCGGCCGCCATGCTGGTACTTGTTGACTCCGCTCTGCTCCTCGTCACCACAGCCTCGGCACGCTCTGCCTCCTCACACCTGGAGAGCGCGTGTGGAGGTTGCGACATCGTGGACAATAAAGTTTTGGAGGGTCGGTTGCCCTGGAGACGCCCCAGGCCCCGTGGTTTGGACTAGGCGTGGACAGACGGGGGATTTACGACACACTGAGGCCACACCCCAACGTGGTCGAGCCGACAGCCAATCACGGAATCCGCGGCCACCACAGATCCACGATAAGGTTGCCTTGGCGAGCGAAGACAGCCGATGTAAACAGTTTGCGCAATCTGTTTATTGATAACGCGGTGAGATCTGAAAACCAACAGGGTGCAGTTCCAGAAGATTCCTCCAGGGGTCTCAAGGAGCAGCGACCTG
This sequence comes from Gadus chalcogrammus, assembly GCF_026213295.1. NCBI lineage: Eukaryota > Metazoa > Chordata > Actinopteri > Gadiformes > Gadidae > Gadus > Gadus chalcogrammus. The sequence continues at coordinate 4,579,771 of NC_079429.1, forward strand.
GTAGTAGCCTGACAGTCCTAAACAGCAGCTTTCCACTCTCAAAGCACACACGCACTGAACATACACACATGCACAAACGTGCATGGAACATGCACACAGACTGAACAGACTCACAGCATAGCAACACACGCACTGAACACACTCTCGCAGCATAGCAACACACATACACACACTGAACCCACGCGCACTGAACGAGCACACACACACAAACACAGATTTAAAAGACAATCACACGAACCTAAAGAATTCAGACTCAAAAGGAGGAGGCCAAAAAAGGGGGAATGCGCAATTTAACGCACCATTTAAGGTGCTTAATAGCGCGTTAAACACTGCGTTAAATAGCGTAAGAAACACACTATTTTCGAGAAAGACCTGCGTCAAAGACTAAATTTTTAACCACCAAATTTTAAACCACCAGAATGCTTTGACATCTACAATCAGGCTGAGTTGTGATCCTTTTGGCCTTACACACACACACACACACACACACACACACACACACAGGTGTGTCAGGTTAGGCACATGAAGGCCATGAGATGAGACAGGCCACCTCAAAGTCCTGCCCCCCCCCTCAGCCTGCTCCTCCATCGCCACCCCGACAGATCTCACAGGACAAGCGGTTCCACCTGAACTTTAGTCTCCTGAAGCGGCAGAGAAGAGGAGGAGGACCACGTCTCCGTTACCCGCCGAGCGCTGACGTCTCTCCCTCCCCCTTTGAGATCCACCGACGCAGTGATATAATGACACCCCTGCTGCAGCCATTTCGCCTCCCCCCCCCCCCTCAACTCTGTCTGTATCGTCTTAAAATTGGCCTCAACAGACAGCCTCTGAGGCCGGTGGAGCGTGTCCTCATTGGGAGGAAAGAAAAAAAAAAAGAGAGAGAGAGAGAAGCGGAAGAATCATATCTTTAGTGATGAGAGATATCTCCTTGCTGTGAGAGAGTTGATCTCCCCAGTGAGCACTCGGCTATCTGAGAGAGAGAGAGAGAGAGAGAGAGAGAGAGAGAGAGAGAGAGAGAGAGAGAGAGAGAGAGAGAGAGAGAGAGAGAGAGAGAGAGAGAGAGAGAGAGAGAGAGAGAGAGAGAGAGAGAGAGAGAGAGAGAGAGAGAGAGAGAGAGAGAGAGAGAGAGATCTCGTCCTGCTAATGTTGTCTGTCTCACATGTCTTCAGGAGCTGAAGACCACCTGGCTGGGCCTGCAGTCCCTCGCTCCACCCAAACCCCTGCATTCGACCCCCATTTCTACCCCTTACCCCTTCCCCTTCCCGCTTGTTTTGAAGGGGTAAGGGGAAGGGGAAAGGGGTAGAAATGGGATTGGCTCTTAGGCCCAATCCCATGTCTACCCCTTACGCCTTCCCCTTACCCCTTCCCCTTGCCCCTTCAAAACAAGGGGGAGGGGGAAGAGGAAGGGGTAAGGGGTAGAAATGGGATTGGTCCTTAGTCTTCATCTGCTGGTGCAATGCAGAGAGGAACTGCCTGCTATGTGATGTACTGGTATGAGACACACAACGGCACACAAACGCATGCACACAGGCAACGACACACAAACGTATGCACACGCGCACACATACATAACGACACACAAACGTATGCACATGCGCACACACACGACACACATACGCATGCACACGCACACACACACAAACCATCTGTATTGATATGACGTCAACATAATTTGGACCCCCAGAGACGACGATGTGACATTCACAGATTTTGTTCCTTTTTCCCCAAACTGAAAACGAAATCATCTCTCACCTCTAAGGAGAGGCCTCTCCCCCTGGTGACCCCATGTGTGCGAGTGTTCCTTGGAAAGACAACGATTGCTTAGACGGTTCACAAACCCGACATAGCTCGGCCCACTTCCCGTCAGCCGACGACAGCCTAGCGTGTGGGTTCTTCACTTATTATCTAATCTCATTTCCTCTTCATGTGCATGGCGATTTTGAGTCAAACTTTGACATTAGACTGACAGACCGTCACAAGTTTGATCGCAATCTCATGTTGCATTTTGATAATGGAACCATGCATTTGTCAGTTCCTGGATGCGATCAGGCCGACAAGGTGATGTAGATATCAGTCCCCACAGTGGCTGTATTGTTTTTTTGACAAGGAAAGGAAAGACCCACAGTGCTTCGTAGGAGATAAGGTTGGATACAAAACAAATAATGTAAATAATGACATTAAAACATAATATATATAGCTGCACTGGCATTACATCTTGCATCTTGTCTATCTTGTGCGGATGTGCCCTCCCAAAAATGGGACATTATAGTGCCACCTATAGACTTTATTGTATATGACAGGATATCCCCTCTGGTTGATTATAGGGCCCCCTATAGACTTTAATGTATATGACAGGATATCCCCTCTGGTTGTTTGTAGCGCCCCCTATAGCCTTTAATGTATATGACAGGATGTCTACCCTGGTTGTTTGTAGCGCCCCCTATAGACTAATGTATATCACAGGGTGTCCCCACTGGTTGATTCTAGCACCTCCTTCAGACTGAAAAACATCAATTGAGTGTAAGGCAGGGGAAGCTACTGCTGCTCTTTATGATGTGTTCCCATGGCAACCTGGTGAAACCTGCAGACTGGCACACACACACACACACACACACATACCGTACACACACACACGCAGAAAAATTATCAGAGCAAGCAGGCAAACATTTTGTGAGCACAAGGACAGATTGGAGCACAGTGTAACGTGGTGTAGCCTGGCTATTGCCAGACCAAGCTCCGTCCTAGATTGCACGTTGGTCTGGGGAAGCTGCTGTGATTTTCTTCAGCACAAGAGGCGTGATCGACGGGCCTAGTTCAACTGACTGTACGCAATTGGCTGCTTACCGTCGCTTTCCTGTCGTCATTGTGTTAAACCAGCCAATAGCGACCCAGGGGGAAAAGCCAGCTTGGTGATTGGCTCCCGCAAGAACTTATCGAAACTAGAAAGAAATGTATTGCTCTTCTCCAGACTCTTCTGCAGGGCAAACTCAAATCAACGGCAGAACGGGCGGGGCTACCCAGTCTAGCATGGTGTAGCATGGCAGAGAACCCTGTAAAACAGTGTAGCACGGTGTAGCACAGTGTCACACGGTGTAGCACGGTGTAACAAAGTGTAGCACGGTGGAAAAAAGTGTTACAAGGTGTAGCACGGTGTAGAATGGTGTTGCGCCAAATAAGTGCAAAAAATGTTTTGCTCGCAGTGACACGTGAGTCTGTCTGTCTGTCTTTCTGTCTGCCTGCTTGCCTGTCTGTCTGCCTGCCTGCCTGCTTGTCAGTCTGTCTTCCGTCATGTGCAGTTCCTCCCAGGTTGTGGTAAACACTTACGACACAAATCACAAACGTCCGAACCCGGGATAGAGTCGGTCGATAATCAGGAGTCGACACTCATGAATCAGACCTTCATTTCCGTTCTACGTCCAGGCCACAGTCTCCCACCACAACCATCATCACCACCAACATCCCGACCTTCACCACCAACACCACCACCATCACTCCCATACCTCCTCCTCCTGCGCTACCCTCCCTATGTATGACCCACACACAGCTCTCCCTCCTGTTCCACTGTGGTTCAGCCTCTCTCCACCGTAACCCAGGCTCTCTCGCCCCCCTGGCCTCCCTCTCTCGCTCGCTCCCTCTCTCTCTCTCTCTCCCTCCCTCTCCCTCTCTCCCTGTTCCCAGCGCGGTCATAAATCAACCCCTGCCTCCATCACCTGGGTACCCGACGCCGTGGCAACGGAAACGACCTTGGAGGCTCCGCCGGGGCTGTACACCTGCAGTGTCAGCTTTCAGCCCGGCCTGGATACCGGCGACCCGCTGAAATAGCCCGTGTCCCTGGGGGAGGTGGGGGGGGGGGGGGGGGGACTCACATCGCGAGCAGAGTCCTGCATGCGGGGACGGGCGCGGTCGTCGACGTGCAGTAGAAGTTACACCTACTTTTTTGATTTGTTTTATTGTTTACTTAAGTGTTTGTTTGAACCACCGCACGCGGTGACCGTGGTAACTGCAACATCACAACATCCTTTCTGGCAGGAAGTGGCCCCCGCTCCCTGCCTGTGCATCACTGAACCCAGAATAGGGTTCTTTTACGGTAGTTGAACATGAAATGGGGGCGATAAGCAGCAGCCGGCTCCAGACTCACTTGTTCATAGCTCACCCGGACAACTGCATAGCCTCCCCCCTTTCTCATCTGACAAATGTACTGATTCAATTGTAAGTCGCATTGGATAAAAGCGTCTGCTAATTGCCCTAACTATAAATGTAAAGGTAACACCTTTGAAGCAGCATGTAAACAAGGTAGGCAGCATATAGCATCGATGCACAGGACTAGCGGTGTGCGCTAACCGCTCTCAGCCTAGCAGACATAATTAGAAGATAAATATTGTGCATCGGTCTGTGGTCGGATCTCCTTAGAGGCACACATGTTTAGGATCCAGACGAGGTGTGAACACACCTCCAGCCAGACGAGGGCGCGTGAGCGCGCGCACACACACCTACAACCGCCTAGACACACGCCTACACGCACACCTCTTCCACGAGCGAGAGAGAAGAAAAAGAAAGAAAGAAAAAAAAAAAGAAAGAAAAAAAGAAAAAAAGAACGAAAGAACGAAAGAAAGAAAAAGAAAGAAAGAAAGAGAAACACCTCTGGGGTGTTTCAGCTCAACAAGACACATGCAGAGAAGTAATCCATAGAATCTTCCTGTGGTTGAGCGATACTCTCTCTTCCTGGTAGTTTTGCTGTGCCTCTACACACCACCCGAGTCTTCAACTTGTAGGCGGACTGCATTCATCATACTGCGGTTTAAAGCACTTCACAACTATCGCCGCACCTTCACACACACGTTCACACATTCATACACACGTTCACCTATACAAACACACGTTTACACCCCCGGCGACGTCGACCGGGCAAGGCGCCCGCCGGTCCGCGGGGAGCAGTTAGGGATGGATGCCCTGCCCAAGGACTAATCGGCGCTCAGCTGGGACGAGCTGGGGGTCGAACCGGCAGCCCTCCAGGTTCCCGCTCCGCCCCCTGAGTCACTGCGGCCCGAGATAGAATCGGCATGGTAACGACTGCAGTCGGGTGGAGGACACCGACTCGGCGACACGGAGCCGAGCGAGCGCGGTCAGGCGTCGGGGGCGGGCCACTGCTCTGGCTGGGGCGTCCCGGTGGGAACGCTCAGGTCAAGACGCGAGGGTGTAGGGTGTGCAGCCGGGGTCAACGCCCACGTTTGGAAGAAGTCACTTGTTTGTTCCTTGAACGACAGTGAGGAGGAGGGAGGAAGAGAGGGAGGAGGAGGGAGGAGGAGGGGGGAAGAGAGGGAGGAGGAGGAGGGAGGAAGAGAGGGAGGAGGAGGGAGGAAGAGAGGGAGGGAGGAAGTGAGGGAGGAGGAAGAGAGGGAGGAGGGAGGAAGAGAGGGAGGAGGAGGGAGGAAGTGAGGGAGGAGGAGGGAGTAAGAGAGGGAGGAGGAGGGAGGAAGAGAGGGAGGGAGGAAGTGAGGGAGGAGGAAGAGAGGGAGGAGGAGGGAGGAAGAGAGGGAGGAGGAGGGAGGAAGTGAGGGAGGAGGAGGGAGTAAGAGAGGGAGGAGGAGGGAGGAAGTGAGGGAGGAGGAGGGAGGAAGTGAGGGAGGAGGAGGGAGGAAGTGAGGGAGGCAGAGAGGGAGGAGGAGAGACGGAGCGCAGAGCAGAGGAGCTGGAGGAGGCAGGGGGGGTGTGTCGGAGCAAACAGACACTTGACACGAGGAGGAGGAGGAGGAGACGGTGAGCGAGGAAGGATCAAAAAAGACAGACGAAAAAATAAACGACAGGAGGCAGAGAACAGCCTGCGCTGCTCTTGGAGACAGTCTGGTGACGGCGGATGTAGACGGGGGGGGGGACACCAGGTTTTAGTCTTTATTCTGCTTTCCGGTCGCCTGATGCAGAGCTGCTCCGGCTGGCCTGCCAGGCACGCGGCGATCCGATTGGCTGAACTGCCTCTGTTGCCATAGCAAACCCAAAGAGCCAAGCGATCCATCAGCAGCCGGAGCCACGAGAGCTCTCCACCAAAGCAACCCTAAAAACACATCGCAGCGTGTTTTCCCAGCCTGGGTTTGACCTCAGGGGACACGGCGTGCCACCCTGTTCTCACCGATAATATCAGCCCACACACCTACCCCCCCCCCCCCCCCCCCCCCCCCTCTACTCTGTGTGTTGGCATCACGTGACCCATGGGGTAACACATCACCCATCGACATTTAGGGTATATAGTAGAAGCTATAATCCAAAGAGACTTACAATAAGTACATTTGTCAGAAGAAATAGGAACAACAATATCTCTGTCGGTGCAGTAAGGATGTTCATAGAACCTAGTGCCAAGCACTAACTATCGCTAGGTTCACCCGTTCCCCGTACACAACAAAGACAGCTAGGATAAGATGCTACACAATGCTAAGTACTATTATTAGGTGCCAGGACGTACAACGAACAACAAGTGCGTAAAAGGGGGGTCAGGGGGGAGAACCACACCCATGTGGGTTCTCCACTGGTGGGTGGCGGGGGGGGGGCTGGCTGCCTCTTGCAGCGCCCGCGACGGGGATTGTGTAACGCTGTTGTTGTGGGAGTGATTTGGGGCCCGTCCTGAATTCTCCAGGAATATGGGTCACTCAGCGCGTCGGCCCCCCGCTCACCACAGAGGCCCTTATTGTCTTCAGAGTTAAGCAGGCTAGTCCCACAAACCAGCAGAGAGGACTTACGTTCTCACACACACACACACACACACTCACGCATACAGGGGGATGTACAGGCACACACGCACACACTCATATTGGAGCATGCACACACACACACATATTGGAGCATGCACACACACACACACACACACACATATACAGGCACACACAGAAGTAAGTAGTGTGCTTGACCGACGATTGGGCAAACCTGTTACCCTTTGAAGAACAAGAAACACTTCCCACCCAAAAGACACACACACACACGCACACGCACACACACACACACACACACACACACACACACACACACACACACACACACACACACACACACACACACACAGTTAACTGCTCTTGACAACAGAAGCCACAAAGGCATGACAGGGTTTCTCTCTCGCACCGACACAGGTTTACGAGTGGGGAGAATAAAAGAAGTGGTCTCGGTCAGTCCTCCAGGAAAGCCAACCGGATTCAACCGGTTGCAAGGTTCATGTCAAGGTCTCTTAGTTTAAACCTACATTATGTAACTATTTAACCGGTTTTAATGTGCAATGCATAACTAATCAACCCGTTTTAAAAAAGTACACCATGTAACCTTGTCCTCCCACAGCCATTACTTAAGAGTATCCTGTTGGTGAACCAAACCAAAGACCTGCTATGTGTGTTTTGAGGTATCAAGCATAGGGATTTTTACTCTTGTACAATAGGATTGTAATAAAAGTAATTCTGAGTATGTGTTCTGAGAAGAAGGCCAGGGAATGGGATTCGTACCCAAGCGAGGGCTTGGGTGGAAGCGTTTCCTAGAGCAGGCGTACACCTCAGGTGTGCTGATGGCGCACCACCTGTGGAAACGTGCAGTAAACAACAACATGGCGATCGTTTGTTTACGCACAATGGATTCATCTGCCAGGTCAAAGGTCAGAGTACCGCTCAACGTTACGTTGCTGTTGACGACAGAGAACACCCAGAATAATGACAACAAAGGGGAAAACAAAGGAGAAAATGTCTCGGGTGTTGTGGAAACATTTCTGAAGTTCACTTCAAAAGTCAAATTGAACGCTTGCACACACACGGCCATCTTGTCTCTGAACACTGTCTTCTTTTGTAGAACGCTGACATTTAAGGAGGTGCTATGGGTGACATTCCTGAGCAGGCTACTGTCTGTTTCTCTGGAAAAGTGTGTGTGTGTGCACGTGTGTGTGTGTGTGTGTTCTTGCGTGCATGCATGTGTGTGTGTGCGTGTGGTTGTGTGTGTGCGGTTGTATGTGTGTCCCTGTTTGTGTGTTTCTGCAGAGCCAAAACATGCTGTCCACCATCTGCTGTTTAATATGAACTGAAGGCCCTTCCTGTGCAGCCCAGTTACACACATACACCCACACACACACACAAACACACCCACACACACACACCACATGCACCCACACACATCCACCACATGCACCCACACACACACAAACACTGCATGCACCATCAGACACATAGCATACAGCCAGGCCAGGGTGTAAACACACACACACACACACACACACACACACACACACACACACACACACACACACACACACACACACACACACACACACACACACACACACACACACACACACACACACACACACACTGATGCATCCACACACATTGCATGCACCCACACACCCACCACATGCACCCACACACAAATGCACCCACACACAAATGCACCCACACACAAATGCACCCACACACACCCATTAAAACAATGTTATCTATGGAAAATCCCATCCCTCCTCTCCCTCATGTCCCTCTCTGCTCCCCGTCACAATCCGCCGCTCTGCCCCGCAGTCGACTGGAGGATCAATAGCGGCTGCGTCGGAGGCCTTTCAGCTGCTAATGTGCTCTCTAATCAGCAGATCCATTCTCTAAGATTTCCATTAACTTCTGAGCCCTGACCATAATCAACAGGAGGATTCATTTGTGAACAAATCTATTGACCGTGAGGTGTGCGTGCATGTGTGTGCTTGTTTGAGACAGTCTGTGCGTGTGTGTGTGTATGTGCCTGCTTGTTTGAGACAGTCTGTGTGTGTATGTGCGTGCTTGTTCGGGACAGTCCGTGTGTGTGTGTATGTGCGTGCGTGTTCAGGACCGTGTGTGTGTGTGTGCGTGCATGTTCGGGACAGTGTGTGTGTGTGTGTGCGCCGGCATGCTCATTTTTATGAACCTCCACCGCGTGTATCTCTGCCTGCAGCCGGTTTAATGGCAGCCGCCCGGATAACTGGTTCAGCTCCACTGACCTCAATCGCTGTCTTGGATTCAGAGAACGAGAGCGCTAACACAAATTAGGAGATGAAACTTCCCGGTGCACGTCCACTTAGCTCAGAGTGTGTGTGTGTGTGTGTGTGTGTGTGTGTGTGTGTGTGTGTGTGTGTGTGTGTGTGTGTGTGTGTGTGTGTGTGTGTGTGTGTGTGTGTGTGTGTGTGTGTGTGTGTGTGTGTGTGTGTGTGTGTGTGTGTGTGTGTGTGTGTGTGTTGAGGATCTCTCTCTCTCTCTCTGCCAGTCGCTACACATTAAATTTCAGGGTATGGTATTCAAAACATAACAGTATGATGGTTAGCACCCCGAGCTAACCAGGCTAATGTGTCTCTGTGGTGCGTCAGGTTGCATCGCACCACTGGCGGGCATTCCCCCGACCTCAGTACACATGGGCATTTCACATCCCTTTCCCACATCCTGTTTTACAGACAGACACACAACCACACACAGACACCTCACCACATGAGCATGTGGAATGAGGAAATGACAACAACACAGATCTGCGTTTAGAGCTCTCAAGTGTTCACAACACAACATGAAGAAGTCTGCTCCCCTGACTTCAAAGGTGGAGCAGAAACTCGCCAGGTTGAAGAGAGGGTCGAAATCCTCGCCAGGTTGAAAACTCGCCACATTCTACTCCGACGCATTCCTCGCTGCGTCGTTCTTCATGCAGAGAAAACGTCATAATCTGAAGACGAACCCAGACGCAGATTCCTGAGCAGAGTACCTGCGGTCAGGGGAGGGTTACCTGAGGAGTGGAGGAGATCACAGGACTCTCCCGTCCATACCAGCCAGCTGCAGGGAGCCAGGCGTCACATGGCTCCAGGCAGGGAGGACGGAGGATGGGGTGGAGGAGGTGGAGGGGGTACCGGAGGTGGAGGGGGACCCAGGCGTCCGGTGTCCGGTAGGCGGGCGGAGATCCAGGTGAAGGGGGGGTGGGGCGCGGGGTCTGATCCTGCTGGCCCCTGCTGCCTGGAATCGAATGAGGTCCGGACCTCTCGTCTCTCGGCCACAGACAGAGAGAGACAGAGAGAGAGAGGAAGATCCTCAACACTGGGAGGTGTCAGCCTGATGAGGTTGTTGTTTATGTTGCTTCGCTTCCTGGAGACAGAGAAAGAGAGAGAGTGACAAAGACGGAGAGACAGAGCGAGAGGAGAGAGAGAAAGAGAGATAGTGACAAAGACGGAGAGACAGAGAGACAGAGAGACAGAGAGAGAGAAAGAGAGAAAGAGAGAAAGAGAGAAAGAGAGAGAGAGAGAGAGAGAATAGGTAGAAAGAGAGGAGAGAGAAAGAGAGAGACAAGCGTGAGATAGAGGAGAGAGCGAGAGAGCGACAGAGAGAGATAGGGGAGGGAGAAAAGAGGAGGAGGAGAGCAGACTGCATGTTAGACATCTCATTACACAGCTATTAAAAGACAAGGGTGAGAGGAAATGGGGAATTGATGTGAAGCCGAGGTGGGCGTGAGGGCGCCGCGTCCAACATAAACCCTCCACCATAAAGGAGCTGCAGCCGACACGATGAGCAACACTGCCCTCAGATAACCAGTCTGTCAAGAGCACAAAGCAGTGAATTACAGATGGACATTGATTCATAGCACTCCCATAGCTTCCGGTTCATTCATAAGGAAATTAAAGCAGGTCCTGTCGTCGGCACGGAGGAGGAAAGGCCGGGTACACACGGACACACCCGACCTCCCCGCCGAACGTCAGGCAGGGGGGGTGGAGGCAGGGTCCTAGACTCTGCACAGCCCCCCCCCCGCCACTCCACCCCTTCTTATCGTCATCATGTATGCGCTGCTCTACTAAGATGTGTCCAGCAGTGATTGACCTTCGCTAGCATTAGCATACAATTAGCCTCTGGTATAAACGACTAGCAGCTGGCGCTTTGCATGTAGCTAACGATTAGCGATCGCATTAGCGATTCATTAAACACATTTTTAAATGACACCATGAACATAAAAGTATCAATAAAAAGGTATCTGAACTCAAACAGCATTTATAGTATTCTGTTCTCTTTAGCACTAAGCGACAATACATTAGCATTGTCATGTGCAACTTGTATTCTTGTATTTTCAATATTTAGTTCCTAATAAAACACCTTATTAATACCGTGGAAATATTTATGACTGAATTAATCAAGGTGGTAACATTAATTTATGGCGTTTCAGGGGTTAATCTAAACCGGGAAAGAGGGGCGCTGCGCCTCCTTGTTTCAACCCAGCGCCTCCTTGTCGAAAATTCTAAATTACTTAAAAAAATAAAAATAAAAAAAGATTACTTAAAATCTCCGGGAATGGAGAGCGAGCGAGCAAGACCGCGCACAGGAGACAGACGTGCTCCTAACCGCGTTCGCATCTGTGAAGCGAGCGCGCAGCACAACAGAGAGGGATCTAGAAACTGTGCATGAGGCAGTGTGCACGTGAGCCTCAGGCGCCTCCTGATTGGCCTGGATCGGTAAGTCAACCAATCAGTTTACAGTGTAGGCGGGCTTTTATCTCTTCTCCCGAACCAAATTTATCAGTTCAGTGAATCTGAGAGTGTCTGAGAAGAAAGAAAATATAGCGTATATACGTGTTTTTTTTTCTATATACATTACTGTATGTAATGTTCTGCATCTATGGTAACTTAGCCATTTTGAGTAATTTGGCCTTACTATACGAGTCAACATACTGGTCCTTCACAAGCCTCAGAATGATCACATTTCTACCTCAAATTTTCAAAAGCTCCGCCGTCTTGTTAAGGTTCAAGGTGGCCCCCTGGAAACAGGGTGCTCACGTGTAATTTCCTGTTACTGGAATTATGTTGAGCACTCCCTATTGGAGAACTCATGCAATTGCATCATTAAATAATAAAGGGTTTAGTAGCCCTATATTCCATATGGGTTACACAAGCGTCAATGTAAATGTCTAAAGGGTGTTTAACGGCGTGTGTGTAACAGTGTCAACTTCATGCAAGGGAGTCCTCACAATGTTATTCCTGCAGAACGAAATGGAAAATGGAAAATCCGACACGGAAAAATACATTCTGGAGCGAAAATCCGTCCAGCCCAGATTCTGAGCTCAGTGTATCCAGAGCGACGTTCACGCCTTACATTTTACGCATTCATATTTTTTGTCAGCCTTTCCTGGGAGCCGGACTGACAGACTCTGGCTCGATTTCTGGGTTCACCCAATTAAGCCTAACGGGATGATGACATCAGAGGAAAACATTTATAAAGCATCAGCGACGTGTTGAGAGCTGGGGTGAGCGGGACCCAGCGACCCAGATTAGCATCATTAGCTCCCGATAGAACGGCTTTAGAGCTCCCCTTGGAACTGATCTGGGATGAAGGTTTGGGGATAGGTGGTGTGTGTGTGTGTGTGTGTGTGTGTGTGTGTGTGTGTGTGTGTGTGTGTGTGTGTGTGTGTGTGTGTGTGTGTGTGTGTGTGTGTGTGTGTGTGTGTGTGTGGACTGGTTTCCTGGGGGGGTGTAAAACTGGGAAGCAGGTATGGGGGGGGGGGGGGGGTGGGGGAGGGAGCTATGGTTTCTATGGCGACACACAAGTGGAGTTGAGGAGAGGGAGGGGCATGGAGGGGTGGTGAACTGGTTCTTCCCTCCAGGCAGAAACACACACACACCTCTATTTATTCCCCAACACACACATCCATAAACATCCCTCACCCCACCCACCCCTGTCAACACATACACACACATCTCTCTCTGTTCCCTCTACTGCACCCACAATCCCATCTCAGCCCCACCTAGTACACACACACACACACACACACACACACACACACACACACACACACACACACACACACACACACACACACACACACACACACACACACACACACACACACACACACACACACACCTTTCTGCTGGCGCCCAGTGAAAACATTATTCAACATCCGCTCCTTGACACCTTGGAAAATTAGCTGTCATACTCCTACGACGTTCCAAAAACACACAGCCCAATGACGACAGAGGGGAGGGGGGGGGGGGGGGGTGATGACGACAGAGGGGAGGGGGGAGGGGAGGGGGGAGGTGACGGGACGTCCTGCCCTGATGCTCAGAGCTCTCCTTCAGTCTCAGAAGATAAAAAGAAAACCTGTTTGATTATTTCCCGTGATGTGCAGAACGCTAGTAAGCCATTGAATTACACGTTAGTGGAACGACCCGAACATTAACTTCACTATCTTATAGCCCTAAAGCTGCTATGTTTTAACAGAAGAAACAGTTATTCAAACAAACTACATGGGAAGAGCCCAAGCTAAAGTGTGTGTTCGTATGTATGCATGTATGTACAGTAAGCATTTATGATTGCATGCGTATGTATGCATGCAATGTATGGATTTGTATGTGTGTGTTCATCAGCATATGTATGTGTGTGTGTGTGTGCGCTTGTGCGTATGCGTATGTATGTGTGTGTGTGTGCACGTGTCTGTGTGGAGACCCCCGGCCTCTGATCCTATGGATTACAGTCGATCAGATTACAGCATCATATTGGATCTCCGGGGCCAGGGACACAAATCCATTTAGTCAGATAAGCCCCGGGCAGGAACCGTTGCCATGCCCACGCGGCCAGGCCCCGTCACCGAGGACTATTCTGAGGACCTCAGTGAGGACCGCATCAGTCCAGCTGCTGGGATCCGCCACGGCTACAGGCGGACGTCACAACACCAGAGTCAACGGTCTGATGCTCAGACCCCTGAACGCATCTCTGTAGGGGGGCCGTTTAACAGCGTGTTGTCAACTCGGCAGCACTGAAGAAGAACGCGACGTGAGACAAAGTACACCCAGAAGAGCTGCAGCTGGCCGAAGGAGAGAGGACGTGGGTTCGAGTCCCGCGGTAGCGATCCCGGGTCAGTGGTAACCAAAGTATTTGGCCTCTCTCAGGGCAAGCCGCATTAAGCACGTTCATTTGTAAAAAAAGGTGACCTACATCCAACCACAGAGAGAAACCGATCTTGTTGAAGTGACCCTGAAGAACGTAACTGAGATCGCAACTGTTGCCCCCTCCGGTCTTCCTCATTGTGTTCCTGCCTCTATCGTTCAGTCTCTTCCAATAGAAGCTACAGACGTTTCCATCAGCCATGTCCACTTCAGGATCACTGCAGAAGCAATACTGTCCTCCATCTCTACTGTCCTCTATAGCCGCTGTCCTCTATAGCTTCTGTCCTCTATAGCTTCTGTCCTCTGTAGCTTCTGTCCTCCTTACCTACGATCTATATAGCTGCAATCTTGTCCCACACTTGGCAATCACCACAGAGGAAGTTTCTTTGAAGACCAAAATGGACTAATGGACATACGTTTGTGTGGTGGTGCGTGTGTGTGCGTAAGTGTGTGCGTATCTTAGTCGAGACGAACAAACACAGCCCCAGAGATCTAACACAGCTGTAATCTGTTACGATTACAAACACACCCAAAAACGCACATGCGTGTCCCACCCACACATACCCACTGGATCAGTTTTGTGTGTGTGTGTGTGTGTGTGTGTGTGTGTGTGTGTGTGTGTGTGTGTGTGTGTGTGTGTGTGTGTGTGTGTGTGTGTGTGTGTGTGTGTGTGTGTGTGTGTGTGTGTGTGTGTGTGTGTGTGTGTGTGTGTGTGTGTTTTATGGACCCCTGCCTTCCCAGCCAATTGCCAAAACTCATCTGGGTGTGAGAAGTAAAACACGGAGCAAACAGAGGGAGAAATGTCACCGGATTCCGGAGAGAAAAGAGTTGACACTGAAGTGTTTGAATTTGAACCGATAACAACAGTGACCTGACTTTAGTTTAACTCTCGGATCCCCTTTGTGTTGGTTCAATGTTAGACTTGGCTTATCAGGTTTCAGGGTCTAAGTTTGGATTCAGTTATTTTCCTAGCGTTTTTTTCTCTGTGTTTTTGGTCCTGTTATTTGAGTATTTAGTGATGTCATAGGGAGTAGGTGTGGATACACTGGGTGTACACGTTACAGAACCATCACACATTTCAAGCCTCCCCCTGTCCACACACACACACACACACACACACACCTAGGAGAAAAACTGATCTGCCTAGTCCTAATCCATGGTTTGATAATCCCTACCATTATTGTTTTTCTATTCTAGAGGTCTCAAAGCGTTTATTGACGGGTCTGTTTGGGTGTCAGCAGCTAGCATACCCCCTGCTCCTCCTCCTGAGCCACAGCATTCCAGGGTGCATCTGGTTCCAGTTCCCAGCCCCCCCTCCAGGTCAGAGCCAGGTTCCCCTCACACAACACTGCAGCCCCATCCCTTCGTCTGAGCCCCCCCCCCCCCCCCCCCCCCCCTCCAGGTCAGAGCAAGCTCCCCTCACACATCAGTGTGGCCCCTCCCTCCTTCTCAGCCCCCCTCTTGGGCAGCCTCTCTCCCGCTGCTCCTCCAGTGAAGGCCCAGCCCTTGGGGTCGCTCCTGTGAACAGTTCCTTCTCTGGCCCTCAGAATAACTGGTCAACAGGTAAGAGGAACTGGAATGGAACGGCTGCACCCTTTACCCTGATAAAAATAAGTGGAAATTGAATATTAAGTTACTTTGTAATTCAATGGTAAATACGGAAAATACAAAATAATGTCTTTCACTGTAATAAGATGATTCATTGATCCTTCTCTGAATAATAAATGCTAGTCTCTCTACCTCCATCTCTCTCTCTCTCTCTCTCTACCTCTCTCTCTCTCTACCTCTCTCTCTCTCTCTCTCTCCAGAGCCGGACTCCAGTGGAGGCCCGGCCCTATTGGTCGCTCCTGTGAACAGTTCCTTCTATGGCTCTCAGCAGTGACTCACGCTGCTGTCCACACACAGGAAGACGGCCAGCGGGTCACTTCCTGTGTCTGAACAGCGGATGCGGCTGAGCTGGCGAGCGCATGTGTGGGCTAGTAGAGCGATCCCACGAGAAACACAGAGAGAGAGACAGAGAGAGGAGGGGGACAAGTTAGGAGAGAGAGACACACACACACACAAACACACACACAGATTCAGAGGAACAAACACACACACAGATTCAGAGGAACAAACACACACACACACACACACACACACACACACACACACACACACACACACACACACACACACACACACACACACACACACACACACACACACACACACACACACACACACACACACACACACTCTTTCCCCCCCCCCCCTCCCCGATGGTCCGGCGCTGCCTGGGACAGGAAGTGTCAGGCGCTCTTTAGGAAGTGGCCGTAAACCAAAAGGAAACAGGTGACTCATCGCCCGTCCAGCGGGGGCGTCCAATCAGAGGAGAGCTGAACTCCGGCCCGCTCGGTTGGTCTTCTGTGCCCCTCTTTTCAAACAGAACCATGAGCTAATGACCCAGGGCGTGGTCATGTGACGGTATCTACATCTTTATGTGTGTGCGTGCGTATAAATACTGTAATCTAGTCATCAGACAGCGGGAGATCTTCACACACACACACACACACCCACCAACACACACACACACACACACAAACACACATCCTTCCAGGAAGCAGTTCTCTAAACAGTCAGTAGACAGCGTGCCTGGCCACCAGGCCGGCTGACCCTCCCCTGACGCTGGCTGGAGGTCGGAGCGATCACATGACAGAAGCCACGTATCTTCAGGGGTAAGCCAATGAGAATGGATCTCAAGATGGATGGATTTCCCGTCCGGAGCCTGAGAGACCCAGATCAATAATCCCCAACAGGAGGTTTGTCTGATCAAAACATGACTGGTCGTCCGTTTCCTAAAACATGGCGGCGTCTCGACCTTCTTTTATAGCGGCCACGATAAGTCTGAACACGCGGTTAATATCTACACACACACACACACACATATATATATATTAGTGCTGTCAGTTAAACACATTATTAACGGCGTTAAAGCAAACCAATTTTAACTGCTTTAATTTTTTTTATCGTGCGATTAAGGCAATTTATTATTATTATTTAAAAATAATAATAATAATTGGGCTCAAAACAAAGAAGCAGTAGCCTGACTGCTATGTTCAAGGCAGTATGTTTGCATGTTCATCGTTTAATTGCACTATAGGCTTTTTTTTTTACATCTTGATCTTAATGTTATCAATAAAAAACCATTTGCACAAGGCAAGCCGATGCACTTCTCCATGTTGATAAGAGCATTAGAATGAGAACAATTAATGGGACAAAGAAATTAAGGGATGTTAACTATGACATTAATGCGATTAAATATTTTAATCGCTTGACAGCACTAATATATATATATAATGCACACTTATAAAAGTCCCAATTGCTTTTCACAAACCTTTGTAGAAACCGACAAACAGCTGGAATGTCCTACATCTCTAGCTCCCTGCATACAGAGTCTCTCTTGGCCTCGATTAATCCACGTACACTTCTTTGAAATGCACACAGAACAACTTCAGGAGCTATTAGCCAGAGGAGGAAGAAGAAGAAGAAGAGGCGGAAGTCCTCGCTTCTGCACAGCGTGCACACGTTTCTGGTCTGCACAAGGCAATCACGACTCAGAGAGGTTTCACCGGTGATGCCTCCATCCCTTATTGGAAACAGATCCAGAGCTCACGGCAGCCGCTGTGCGCTTTGCCTCCTGTGCTGCTCTCCTCTGAGAGGGACTCTGTGATTTAGGACTCCTGGATGGAGTCTGACTGCAGGGGTGCGTACTGAAATAGCAAATGGAAAGAGGAGCGATTCAGCACATTGTCAGACGACCTCGCCAGACGGCCTGCGTGCTGACGGATGACCTGTCACACTCAGGTGGCCATAGCATTGATTTTAATTTATTTTGGGAGACTCGCACAGAATGCTGATTTGGGTGTGTGTTGTAATGCATTGTGTTAACGGACGGGCCGGGGGGGAACCGGTAATGTAGCACAGGTGAGGGAGGAATGGAAGCCAGCATCCTTCTACTACTGCCTGTGAGGGACAATTTATCACTCCTTGCCGTTTATGATTTGGTGGAATCCCATTACATTTCACCAACAACCCCCCGTTTCCGTGCTGTAATTAATTGGAAGATGGAATGTTAAATTACTTTGTAATTCCATTGTAAATGCAGAAAATACAAAATAAACTTTTTACTCTAATAAGATGATTCATGTATCCCTCTCTAAATAATAAATGGTAGAAATTTCTCTCTCTCTCTCTCTCTCTCTCTCTCTCTCTCTCTCTCTCTCTCTCTCTCTCTCTCTCTCTCTCTCTCTCTCTCTCTCTCTCTCTCTCTCTCTCTCTCTCTCTCTCTCTCTCTCTCTCTCTCTCTCTCTCTCTCAGCATTAATACAGCTGTTATTCTAATATCCTGCTGCAGTAATGTCGGTCATAATAACAAGCAACTTCATGATATTGCCCACCTCATGCCAGCTCTCCGGTGAGACGTCTGGGCGGGCCGTTGTCCGGCCCCCATGTCTAGCCCCCATGTCTAGCCAGGATGGGGCTCCTTTGTGACAGGGAGTGACAGGGTGGGGGGGATGGAGCTGTCATTGGTGTGGGGGGGGGGGGGGTTGTGGGGATCACTGGGCTGACAAGAGACCCCCTCTACCTGTCAATAGGGGGGGGGGGGGGGTTACTGGTCCGGCTGACAGCAGTAAACAAAAGGGCCATGCACACACCGCCCTGACGAAACGAGATAAGAAGGGGGGAGAGGAGAGGTGGGAGGGAGGAGGAGGGAGGAGGGGGAGAGGAGATCATCGTGTCAAACGCTAGTTCAGCAAGAGCGTGACAGTCGACACAGGTTGCATTGCTTGAGCCATGTGCTGTACCTCTTTTGTGTCTTTTGGGGGGTACATGCATCATTCGTGCTGCTATTACACAGCATGTCATGTGATGGCTCATTCATGGTGCTACAACACAGTATGTCATGTGATGGCTCATTCATGGTGCTACAACACAGTATGTCATGTGATGGCTCATTCATGGTGCTACAACACAGCATGTCATGTGATGGCTCATTCATGGTGCTACAACACAGTATGTCATGTGATGGCTCATTCATGGTGCTACAACACAGTATGTCATGTGATGGCTCATTCATGGTGCTACAACACAGTATGTCATGTGATGGCTCATTCATGGTGCTACAACACAGTATGTCATGTGATGGCTCATTCATGGTGCTACAACACAGTATGTCATGTGATGGCTCATTCATGGTGCTACAACACAGTATGTCATGTGATGGCTCATTCATGGTGCTACAACACAGTATGTCATGTGATGGCTCATTCATGGTGCTACAACACAGTATGTCATGTGATGGCTCATTCATGGTGCTACAACACAGTATGTCATGTGATGGCTCATTCATGGTGCTACAACACAGTATGTCATGTGATGGCTCATTCATGGTGCTACAACACAGTATGTCATGTGATGGCTCATTCATGCTGCTATAACAGAGCATGTCATGTGATGGCTCATTCATGCTTCGACAACGGTGTATAAAGTGAAGGCTCATTCATGCTGCTACAACACTGGATGTCATGTGACGGCTCATTCCTGTTACTACAAAAGGGTTTGTAATTATGGTGGGCTCTCGCTGCTCATTTTATCCATTACAACTAGCAAACTAGTGAGTAATTACTGGTCAATTAAAGTCCAATTTAGAAAGCAACTGCCATGCCTGTGCTTCAACTCATCATTATACACCAATATTTCTAACAATTAAAATAATTGCACAGCGCATAGTGCACCATATTGAGCAATTACTGTTTTCATTGGATATCTGACTTTTTATTTGTTTTTTTCTTTATTGAATCTTTGGTTTCGGTAACGTGTCTTTCACGGAGTCTCAGAAGCAACCGTACACATCTGACTGACAGTCTTACATCGTCTATGCTGCCTGGCTTCACTCTCAATCTCTGATTGGGCAACACCACCCTATCATAGCAACAGGATCAATCTCTTAAAAAATGGGCGGCATGTGGCTCAGGAGGTAAAGCGGGTTGGCTGGCAACCGGAAGGTTGCTGGTTCGATCCCCGGCTCCTGCTAGCGGATTTTCAAAATTTCCCTGAGCAAGACGCCTCACCCTGACCGCTCCTGACGAGCTGGCTGTCACCTTGCGGGGTTGACAGCGCCGTGGGGTGTGTGAATGTTTTTTGTATGAATCTGTGAATGTGAGGCAATAGTGTAAAGCGCTTTGAGTGGCCACTGGTTGAGAAAAACTATATAAATGCAGTCCATTAACATTCAACCAACGAGCGTTCGTGATCGACTCCCACACTGAGTCCACAGCCGTGTCCCGTCTCCCAGTGGAAGCCCGGGATTAGGAGCTGGATCGTGGAAATCCTGAGGAAGCTCCGTGGCGCGCAGATTAGCGACGTTTCAGCCGCAGGAAAGTAGCCAGAGAGACAATGAGGATTTGTTATTCCCTGATGACAATGCAGCATTCATTTCATCCCCAACAGGGTCAGACACAGGGCCTGACCGACAGAGGACCCAGATTCCCCACCGCCCCCACGGTTCTGACAGAATGATGCCATCCTCCCAGAGCCCAATAAGCCTTTTACTGAGCTCACTTCCAGAAGACAGTGGAAGGGTTGTAGAACGAAAGTTAATTTCATTCACAAATCTATGGATTGTGTGTAAATCTATGGATTATGCACGGTTGCACACTGTGACACAATACGGGTGGACAAAATAAGAACACAGATGGATACAAGAACTAAACCGACGATATACAACAAGTTCCTACACGACTACACAAACAGAATTGGGAGACGCAGAAGGGGATTGACTTAATTTTCAACACACACACACACACACACACACACACACACACACACACACACACACACACACACACACACACACACACACACACACACACACACACACACACACACACACACACACACACACAGAGATCAAGCGAGGACACATCTAGACACCCTTCCCCTGCGTTCAAGCGTCGGGGAGCTAGACCAGACACAATCGGTCCTTTATTATGTTGTTTTGCAATCGATATGGAGTGATATTGATGCCTTTGTGAAAACAGAAATGACGACAGCGCGCGGTAACAAAGCCAATGTGTTGTTCCGTCTCCACCTCCGAGGACCCCTGCTCTCTGAGTGAGAGGCGGTCTTATGATTGATGCTGATTACCTGTGCAGATACATGACTTGTAAAGGGGGTGATATTGATGTTTAATTTGAACGTACAGTATGATGACCTATAATGATATTTTACAAAAGAGTCATTACTTATCTCTCACATGCACAACCATACACACACACACAAAAGAAAATGAGAGAGAGAGAACCCAGTGCACAACCTTGCCCTAACAAATGACATCAACTGAAGCCTATCAGCTGACATGAGTCGGAGGGAGGTGCTTTGTATTCTCTGCAACTCATACACAGTCCGAGTATCACAGCCAACTAGCAGCTAGCCTCATACACAGTCCGAGTATCACAGCCAACTAGCAGCTAGCCTCATACACATTCAGCGTATTATGGCCAGCTAGCAGCTAGCCGCAGACACACTCAGCGTATTATGGTCGGCTAGCAGCTAGCTTCAGACACAGTCAGCCTATTATGGCCAGCTAGCAGCTAGCCTCAGACACAGTCCGCGTATCACGGCCAACTAGCTGCTAGCCTCAGACACACTCTGTGTATCATGGCCAGCTAGCAGCTAGCCTCAGATGCATTCAGCGTATTATGGCCAGCTAGCAGCTAGCCTCAGACACATTCAGCACATTCTGGCTAGCTAGCAGCTAGCCGCAGACACACTCCACTTATTATGGTCGGCTAAGTGTTGGTTCCAATTACGCTGGGGGCAATTTACTACTCACATGTAAGAATATCTAACCTCTGCACCCCCACCCAAACCGCAATGGAATGCTCTGATGCTATGCCATCTATATTCTCATATAAACCTCAGTGTGTGCAATGACATCCATTGTCAGGACAACTCAAACTCACTCAATTCAAAAACCAAACGAGCAGTCATCTATAGAAGACGGAAACAAGCGAGATAAAACGCAAGGTAATGGCAGTGGCCGGGCTGATCAACGTATTCAGACGTGCCTTTGGTCTAGGGGTGGGTGATGGGGGGTTACGAAAAATGTGAAAAAACGGTGACCTGTACATTGAACCCTGTGTTTGTTTATTCATGCTTTTCTCACCAATAAAAAAGAAAAAAAAAAGAAAAAAAAAAAGATGCGTCTTTGGTGAGGAAATCACCGCCTGTTAAACCCCAGGGTACTCGTCCAATCGACTGCCACCTCAACGCCAATAACCGTTCCCGCACCCTTATCAGGGGAACGTGTGCTGTGGCAGTCAGAGCCACGGGCCACAGGATACAGCTCTGGATCTGATCTGCATCGTTTATGAAGTAAATATGAGGCGCCCAGCCAGACACACCAATTCATTCAACCGTTACGTTAATATGATCACTAACATCCATACATATTAACATACTTACTTATATATACAATATACACACTCGCATGCAATGTGCATTACCAAGTATTAACTAGAAGAGATGGTTCTTAAGGGTTTCTTTCCCTTATGAAATAAATAAATGAAATCTTAAACTCCCTGTCACTCTGAAAGCCTTACCAATCTCCATAATGAAACAAGGTCTAACTCCTAGACGTTCTGCTCAAACACAGGACTGCTGGATCCCAGATGATCATATCTGCAATGCATCTACATTTTGATGAAGCTAATTTGGTCCCACTTTGAAACGCCTTCTGCAATTACGACTGGAGGAATAACTGGGCCAATCGCCTTCCACCATGAGCTGAGAGGCGGCCCCTCATTGGTGGAAAGACCCTTTAAATGTTTGCTCTCAATCATGTGAGCAGGAAGGTCAACACAGTCACCAGGCTTCCCTGTTTCATGGGGATGGGGGTGGAGGTGGTGGTGGTGTTTAATGTTTCCAGTTAGTTTCCACAGTGTGTCATATCTATTTGGAGATTATGGTCCACAGATCCACCCTATTCCAAGCCCTCTCCCCTGAATTAATACTCCCTTCCCTAATCAACACCTCTCGCTCTCTCCCTCAAAACTCCTAGAATAAACCATTACTAACATTCCAACACCTCTCTTCCTCCGGCCAACAGAGGACCCATATTCCCCGGACCCACCTATGGATCTGACAGAACGAAGCCATCCCAATCCCAATAAGCCTTCCACTGAGCTGACTTCCAGAAGTCAAAAATAGAAATGATTGTAGAAAGAAAGTTAATTTCCTTCACAAATCTATGGATTGTGCACAGCTGCAGAAGACTGTGACACAAAAAGGGCGGACGGGACATTCATAAATAAAATGTAAAGGAGAAAATAAGAACACCAATAACAACTGATAGATACAAGAACTGAACCAACGATATATCAGCAATTCTCTCTCTCCCTCTCTCCCTCTCTCTCTCTCTCTCTCTCTCCTCCTGGAAGAAACCCGTGTTGTGAAACACACAGTGAGCCGTATGCTTTGGGAAGCACGCGAGGGTTTTACCAGCTCGCCGACTCCACAGACGCGCCTGGTAGCCAGGCTCTCCGCGGGGGGGGGAAGCTGTAAAAACAAGCTCTGTGAGCGCCACACGAGCCGTAACATCGTGGTTCCTGGATCATTAGAGGCGTTCGCCGCAGCCCGCCGTGGTGAGCTACCGCTGCTAACCTGATTTAAAAAAAAAACACACAAGAACCTGTAGCTTCTGCGGCTGTTTCCAGGGCGATACAGACCAGCACTTGTGGACACACCACCTTAACCTACACCGTAACCGCACAATTACTGGTACTTGGTTCTATGAACATCCTTACTGTGCCGACACCGATATATTATTTCTTTCTTCTGAAGAATGTACATATTGTAAGTCGCTTTGGATAAAAGCATCTGCTAAATGCCCTGGATGTAAATGCACACCAACAGCTCAGTTTAGCCACAACGCAGTCCTGTGTGTCTTCCCCAGTAACCAAATCACACTAACGCTAGACTGGGCAAAGCAATTGTTTTGCGTGAAGTTCGAGGGGGAATCCTGCTGGCTGGCTCAACGGTCGACCGCTAACCAAACCAGCCCCCCACACTGGGAGCCGGCTGCTGGGTTTGATAGCGCAGCGTTGACTTGGTGTTAGCGTATCAAGCCCTTTCTGTGATTTCTGGTTGAACACCGGCCAAGTCTGACAGCCTTCCCCGTCGGCAGCGAGCAGCGCGTGGCAGAGTGTCACATTTGGTTTACAACGCTGGAAATAACAAAAAGTGGCCCCGGCCTTGAGCACTGAAAAGACTTTGCATGAAACACACTGCAGATAAACATCGCAGCTGAACGACAAGGCTTCCGGGGGCAGGGAGAGGTGGGAGGGGTGGACGGATTAAAAACAGCTTGTAGATCAGCGAGCGTTTCCGTTGGGATGTTCAGAGAGCCAGGCATCGAGCGTCCTCTGGGACGTCTTGATGATCGGCGTCCCCGCTCCGTGACCCCGGCCCCCCCCCCGCCCCTCTCTGGGGGTCGGCCGGAGGCGCGCTCCACTGCTCATCCTGATGGGCGTCCTTCACATCCACAGCTCAGAGAGGGCAGCCGCACCCAAAACGGGACGTTACAGTGACGGGGTGACATAGCCGCCCGCGAGCGCTCAGACCCTCCAGCCCGCTCACGTGTAAACGGAGCAGGTCACACACACACACACACACACACACACACACACACACACACACACTGGAGGCAGCCTGGCTTCATGGACATTTAAGAAAGTACACATCTGCGTCCTCTTCCTACCGTACCCACGGCAACAAAGCAGTCATTGTGTTTTCTGTACGACAAACAGAGGGCTCACACAAAAGTGTACACACGCACACAGTGACTGCAGTTCCTATGCGATAAAAATACACAGCCCCCACAATGTATATATTTGCCTTGTGAGTGAGCCGCGAATGCTGTGTGCGTGCGTGCGTGCGTGCGGAGACCCAGCCACTCTGAGCCGCGAGGCATGTTCCTCTAAAGATTACAGCGCAACCCCCCTGTCTCCTTTCCACCTTTTCCCCTCCATCTCTTACCTCCAGGGGTACAGCTCTGAAACCCTCCACACACACACACACACACACACACACACACACACACACACACACACACACACACACACACACACACACACACACACACACACACACACACACACACACACACAGTCACACACACACACACACACTCCTGGCCTGGGTTAGCTAGCTGATGTAACGATTACTCTATAGATATAGAAACCACAAAGAATGTGTGTGCGCAGGAGGAAGGGAGTGAGATAGAGAGACTGAGCCAGAGAGCTTCAGCGAGAGAGCAAGGTGGGGGAGGGAGTCTTGGGCTCAGAGGAGTAGGTGTGGGTGGATGTAGGAATCAGTAGGAATCCAGTCTGCAAACAGCCGGGCTGATGGGCCCTCCACCCAGCTACCACGAGCCCTGGTGGGGCTGGTGAGACAGGGCAGGCTGCCTTTCAGCCTCAGCTCTGGGAAATCGTCCTTGCACATAGTTGTGTAGCATCTCATCCTATCATCCTTTGTTGTTTACAGGAAATTGGTTAACCTAGCGATTGTGAGTGCTTGGCACTTGGTTCTATGACAATCCTTACTGTACCGACAGCCATATATTGTTTGTCTATCTTCTGAAAAATGCACTTCGTAAGTTGCTTTGGATAAAAGTGTCTGCCAAATACCCTCAATGTAAAAAAAAGGGAGAAGTAAAGGAAGGAGAAGTGAACCTGCCTCTGGATGGAAGTTGGGGCCCATGTCATTGTGGTCGGGTGGTAAGGAGAGGAAGTCCTCGACATCCACAAATTCAACATTCAATTCCATTTTTACACCAAACACAAACGGAAACCATTTCTTCTACTGAATTGCTAGAAATGTTTTGCGTGGAATTGGAGAGAGAGAGTAGGTTTTACTTAGAAGTGGGATCAGGAGAATGTTTATTCGAAACCAAGAATGCACAATACATAAATACACAGAATATAACAAGTATAAACCAGCAGCAACACATAGAAAGAATCCAAGGTGGAATGCTGAATGCTTAGTGAAAGAAACGCAGGCATTTGTTATATGCATTACCTGCTTTATTAGAGATGTTTACCTCTCAAGTTCTCCCTCTCTTTCGATAATCAAGAGAGGCTGTGTCCGAGAAGCTGGCACTGAGGAGCAGTTTCTCAATAGCACTTACTATAATAGCAAACATAACAGGGATGCATCTCCTCCATATTATCAAATATCTTTCTCATGGCTTCCCCAGAATGCGTATCTGTTCCTGTGTTTGCTCCCCCCCCCCCCCCAACCCATAAACAAACAGGAACCGCATGTTTGGTAGCAACCACGCAAACAAAATAACAGAAACCTACCGGAAACGACGGCCGTGAGGAACTGGAGCTGAAGGAGGCGCGAGGCTCGCAAAGGATCGACCTTTTCATTTCATTTCCATCCTCACAGTTCCAACCAATCAGGTGATGCTTTGTGTTTGTCGGGCATGGGTCTGTTCCTGCCAAAGCAGTCCAGGGCGGCTCTGAGCATCTATCCACACACTCTCTACACTCACTCTGCCGTTCTAGGGTGTGTTGGCCAAGTGTGGTCATTGGGGGGTCTGTGAGCAGCGCATACTGTACCTGTCACGTTAAACAACACTGTCCCACTCCCAACACAACACTGTTTCAACACAACACTAGTTCAACACTGTCCCAGTCCAAACACAACACATTCTGAACACAACACAACACCTGCTCAACACAACACTGCCTCAACACAACACATTACATTCTCAACACAACACTGGCTAAACACAACACAACAGAGCACTGTCTCAACACAACACTGCTCAACAACACAACACAGCACTGTCTCAACAGAACACAACACAGGCTCACCACAACCCTGACAGTTGACCCCGGGAAGTGTCAAAAGTTAAACAGTAAAGTTTTAGTGAAATAGCCAATAACTAAATGAACGGGCGGTTGACCGTCGTCACGACCTCCTGGGCACAAGGCTCCCAGCGGGAGAATGAGTTGATTGTCTCCATGACAACGGACCTTTGATCTGACGTCAACGTGCGGAGAGAGGCAAAGTGTCTCACTCCTAGCAGCAGCTTTTATAGCGGTGGCCTGCAACGGACCGACAATTTGATCACTGCACATTTACCAAAGTGGACGCCTCATCTCGACAGCAAACGACTTCCTAAACGAACCGTAGTGAATCCTTTTAATACCGCCTTTCCTTTTACTGCCCTCTGAAAGTCAACGACCAGACACTAGGGGGCTGCTAGTTTCAGCCTCAGCGTAAAATGAGTTTGTTCCAGCGACAATACACCAGTGTGACAGAATACGGACTGAAACGGTGATGACGCAAAGACCCCAGCATGAGAAAATGTATACAAAATAATTCAGTGTCAGTCATGCGTCATCAATAATGCATGCGTGAGGAACCCATGCCTTTGCATCGTCAACCTCTCTGCAAGATGTAATCCATCCTCCAGGAGACGGGGAGAGGGAGGAGAGGGCCGTAAAGCAGAGCCGTCAGTCAAAGGGCCTTCGGAGCCGGCTCGGGCCCTGCCCGTGCTTTATGGCCCCGTGCGAGGCAGAGATGCTAATCCCTTTGACAGTACCCACCTCCACCGCCTTAGAAACACACGATGGGAGAACCACATGACGCAAGCCACGCAGCACTCCAGTGGAAAAACCTCTCTCATTGTCCGGGAGTGAGGAAGAGTTCAGGGGGTTGAGGATGAGGAGAGGGGGGAGTGTGTGCTGCAGTTTCATGAGACGCTTTCACGAGAAACTAGACAGCCGAGAATGGGCCGCTCTAGGTTTACCATGCGGAGTGATCTTCCTCGCTCAGAGCTGTGAAAACGAAAGCAACACAAAGAGTCAGCTATCTAGGAATGTGTGTCCGCCGTGTCTTGGCCTGCACGGGTAGGGAGTTCAGATCAAGGCACACCATCACAGCCCGTCAAACAGCGGGCTGCGCCCTGTGCACAAAACACTGCATAGCTGTCATTCCCCGTGGCAGCACGTCGCCCGATTCAGTGTGTTTTTAAGATTGCACAATCTGTGTTCAAGCATGTGGCGTTCCCGCCGCTTCAAATGGTGTTCTAAACATCCACGGTGACACGCAATCATTCGGATAAAGTTTACCGATACAGGTCTTGAAAATATTGACTTCCAAAAGTGTTCACCCTCGCTTTGGCGAGAGCACAGCACGGAGGAGGCAAACAAACCAAACAAACAAATCCTGCAAAATATTTGAAGATTGAATCGTTCAACACGGCGTGGAATTTTATAAACATGAGGTCCCGACCACAGCAGGGATGTTAACAAGACTTCCATTCCGTCTGTCCACCCGTCACTCCCCACTGCGCTACACCAGGGGTCAGAAGAACCCACACCGCATCAGCCATGCTAGCAGAATTGGGTTCTGCCCTCCTGGCTGGTAAGAACCTTGTTAAGGGAGCTCTGGGGTGAAGGGGTTAATCTTGGCTCCCAGCTCTCGTCTAGGGATCGCTGGGCAGCCGCGGTAGCTGCTCATGTAACTGAAACAAGTACAATAGAGAAGCTATGTAGCGCCCGGGGGGAGGAGAGACTCATAACGCTACTGGGAGTGACATCAAGGCCTTCCCAGCGCTCCGTAGTCTTTGTTCCCAATTCATTGACATGACAAGCAAAATGCTAAACATTTCCGTTTCA
Source organism: Gadus chalcogrammus (assembly GCF_026213295.1). NCBI lineage: Eukaryota > Metazoa > Chordata > Actinopteri > Gadiformes > Gadidae > Gadus > Gadus chalcogrammus. The sequence continues at coordinate 4,608,378 of NC_079429.1, forward strand.
AACTTGGTAGCCCAAAGAACATCTCTCATGTGGGTCTTCTCCACGCCGTGGTAAAAACCTCCCTGACCTGTGACCTGTGCATGTCCTACAGACGCTCAGCTGGCCTGGCACACCACTGCTCAACCACAGTAGATATGATGAGTTATGAGTTCCATAACGTTAACCAACACTCCCGTTCTGTGGGGGACACATCACTTTCATACAGTCGGTGAGACACTGCGTAGCAGGTGTTGAAGTCAGTGGGATGACGATTGGCCTCAAATGACACACACACACACACACACACACACACACACACGACAGAGAGAAGAAGATAGTGAGAGAGGAAGATAGTGAGAGAAAGAGACTCACAGACGGAAGCAGAGAGAGAAAGACTGAGAGAAAGAGGCAATGCGAGTGGGAGCGAGAGAGAGAGAGACACAGCAAGAGAGGGAGACAGAGTGACAGAGTGGGAGCGAGACAGAATGACAGAGACGGAGAGGGGGAGAGAGACAGATAGAGAGAGTCAGGTAGAGAGAGACAGAGTCAGAGAAAGGGAGAAAGAAAGAGAGACAGTGGTTTGCACAGCTGTACTGTCTCTGTGGGGGCCGTTTTGGTTACTAAGGGCAATCTGAAGGGTCCCACGTCTTGTGATGTGGGACACCTACATCCGACCCCGTCAGATGTGGGGAGAGGGGGTGTGAGGGGACGTGATGGGCTGGAGTCCACCATGCAGGAAGCCACGTCTGTCCTTCATCGGTGTGGTCACTGGTCACTGACTGACCAACGAAGCGCTCCGAGTGGACCATTAACAGCGTATCACTATCTCTACTACGGTTATATGACCAACGGTTTCGCGTGATGAATTATGAATGAAGAGGAAACGTTCCAGTTCCCCGGAGGCAACTTGGACCACGTCCGGCCAGCCTTTAAAATATGTCATCTTCCTCCTCAGGATTTTTCCCATGCGTTTGGTTATGGCCGAACGATTTAAGCTGGCTGCCCAAATCTAAAAGCAGATTGCGTTGCTCGCATTTCGTGGCCAAAGCCAAACGCGTCGGAGAGCAGAGGGCTGCATCGCACGTCGTGTGTTGATCCTTGCCGCCTGCGGGGCCACGGGGACACGGAACAGCAGTAAAACAAATAACAGGTTGCAAACAAACAGCCGGCTTCGTGCTTTTTTAAAAGCGTTTAGTTTACTGTTGTTTGTATTCCAAAAGAAAAAGGAAGACGCATACTTCAAACTCCCATGTTTTATTCATGAGGCTGCCAATTTAGCGGTGGCTGCGCGGGGGCTTCCTCGACGCCTCTAATTAGTTTCTCCCTACCTCCGTCTCGTTAGGACTCGCAGGGTGTGGGGAGACGCAGGGTGTGTGGTGTTGTGACCGCAGCCGGGCTCAGAGCAGAGGTGACAACAGCACAGCTCGGCCCCTGCGCTGTAAGCGTGGGATTCGGAGTTTTGTTTGTTCCAGGGATGTTTTAAATTATCGCAGGCTTCTGCACCAGGCCGTCCCCACTGTGGTGGGCCTGTATCCCGGGTCTGAAGGGCACACTGTACCGCCCTGCAGTTCTGCAATCAGAGAATGCTGGAGGCGTCCGCTACTGCCTGGCTCACCTCGATGGGGACACGTTGGGGAAGTATGGATGCAGAAAGTACTGCCTAGTTCAGATATAATTTCTTCATCATCTTCAGAACATGAACCATTGCCTACAGTACAACTGCTTCAAAACCTCCCCGACATCCTAGTTTCAATGAGATTTCTTTTTTCAGTTTAGGTTTAGTTGCATCCTTTCCACAATCTCTCCCCCTTAAAACACATCACACCGAGATGATCCACGGCCGCACATGCATTCAGTCCCCATGCCGTGCTTTAGAAGAAGTGCAACGACTAAAGCTGAAGCCTACTTTGCACCCTTCGACATGCATTCTTCAGTTCTGAGACACTTGAGGGAACAGATCCCTCTAAAATAACGTCAACAAAATGAATGTTATCCCCGGTACCCGATGGACAGCAGGGCTGACCGCAGCGAGCCAAAGGGGAACCGGGTTCAACATGACTCTCGGAGATCACCGTGAGCACGTATCGGCTCATATCCAGGCGAGATGGACCAACAGAACAGGCGGTTTATCACAGCACCGCATGCGTCTCTAATCCGCGCTGTACAGGCATGCGGCCAGTGGGTGTTTCCACGTCCACGCGCCCCGCGGCGCAGGAGAGCTGACAGGTAAACCCTCTCCGTCACGTCGCGTAACGCTTGAGCCAAACATCAGAGAAACACCGGAGAAACATGACAGAAAACGCGGGTCCAGATCAAAGACGAGCAGTGTGACAATTAACGCAGATATCACTTACCTCTCGGATCTTTCAGGAATACATCCGGTGTGTGTGCGCGCACCACTGTACACACAGCGCCGCTACTCTACTGCTGCCTTTCACGCCTTTCCCCGGGAAAGAAACGTTTGTGTTGAGCGGAACAGCACCGCGCTGTCGGTCGCTGCTCCCCGCTCCCCTCGGTCCCTCTGGCAGTGAGAGGGAGCCCCCTAGCGGTGCGCTGCGGTACTAACCCAACAGCGCTCCACCGTCGCGTAAAAAAATAATAATAAGATATATTATCATATAATCATATAATAATAATAAATTATATACATATATAATTTGTATTGAATTAATTATTATTTTAATTCATTATTTTATTTTAATTCAACAAGAAAACGTTGAAATACTCAACTGGGGCAGCTAGGGGCCGACTGTGACCTCGACAATTTCGAAAAAAACTGGACCCGCCCCACCACAGGCCCCTCTGCCACACCACAGGCCCCGTTATCACACCACATGCCCCGATTCCTGGGCTGCAGCTGGATGCTACTTCTATGGCTACTTCACCGTCAACGGCCCCGCTCCCCCCGGATCCTCTAGCGGGGAGAGGGTGCTCCTAGCGGTGCGCTGCGGTACTACACTACCAGGAAGCAAATGTCAACCACCACAATATCGGATAGGGCCGTGTACCAGGGCCGTCGTTAAGGGGTGAAAGGTGATGACGATTCTTGGGGCCCACAGCCCAGGGGGGGGCCCATGAAAAAAAAAAAAAAAAAAATTCATTCACCAGCCCATAGCGTTAGGAGTCGCACACGGACTTGTCTGCTTTTTTTTTTTTTTTCGTCTGCTTTTCTGAGAGTGTCTTGGATGTGTCTTCGTGGTTCAATGCACTGATGTAAGAGAGTGCTAAATAAATGAATTTAAATCTAATCTGATCACATTCCTTCCTGGACCACCTTTTTATTGCCAAACAAAGTCTCAGACACACACACACACACACACACACACACACACACACACACACACACACACACACACACACACACACACACACACACACACACACACACACACACACACACACCTGACCTGACCTGAGTGCAGATGTCAATGATTCATCTGCAGTAAACATTATAAATGATTTTCCTCATGAACCTGCCATATAGTCACATGACTTTGGGATAAGTCTGATTTACCTCGTGGACGTCACATCGCAGTGACAAAATATACGGAATGTGATTGGTCGCCTGCTTTGGTCGCTTTTAGAAAATTAACATGAAATTAAATTTCATATTAATGGGCCAACATTGTTGTGTATGAAAGGGCCAATCATATATTGGATGCCTAAATGTCTGTATTCATTGAGTAGATTTTGAGGCCTCCATTTGCATTGTTTCTTGCTCATATTTCTCTCTACAACTCCACTTTAAAATACCGCAATGTAGCCCAAATAAAAAACCAACTCGGCCACAACAGGCCTACAGTCTCGGACGTTGGGTCCAGTCCTCTTCCACCTGTTTGGAAATAAAGCTTGGCATGACAACCTCCTATCTGTCTTGATGTTTCCGTCCAAAGGTCACGTCCATAAAGACAGGGTTTTATGAGCTGTAATCCTTATTCCTGTCACCGGCCCACGACCCGCCCAAGAGGGCAAGTTCGTCACCAACCCTGCTCCTCAAACGCTACTCTCAGCCCCGCTGGGACCGGACCCGACTTCAGCCCACACGTCTCACGGCTGTAGAGCCAGACACACCGGGAGAACAGGGACCATGCCTTCCGCCACCAAGATCCTCTACTTCTTCTCCAGCGCCCTGGCCTCCTCCATCTCGGTGGGGCTGCTGGGGTTCTCCATGTCCACCACCTGGACCCGCGCCACCATGGAGTGCGCCGCGGACTCGGCCAACACGACGTTCGCCAACGGGACCGCCACCATCACCTTGGATCTCTTTGATATGATCTCGGAGAGGACGTCCTGCCCGGCGATCGGAAGCCGGCCCGAAGAGTTCAAAGGTAAATGAGGGGACCTGAACTTCAAAAAAAGATCATAAAGCGTGCTAAAAATATCTACTAATTGGCAATAAGAATGGGAAATGGTAAACTGACTGCATTTATGTAGTGCTTTCTAAGCACTGGCCCCTCAAAGTGCGATATAATTACCACCTGAAATTCACCCATCCATGCGCACATTCACAAACCGACGGTGGTGTGAACCACGCAAGGCGACAGCCAGCTTGTTGGGAGTAGTTAGGGTGAGGCGTCTAGCTCAGGGACACCTGGACACTCGCAGGAGCCGGGGATCGAACTAGCAACCTTCCAGTTACAAGTCAACCCGCTTTACCTCCTAAGCCACTGCCTCCCAAAGAAGACATTTGTTAATGTCCTCTTCTACTTGAGTGGCCTACTATTTAACACTCAAACCCATCCCTGGATCAGAGATACGAAACCATAGCTCTGTTCTGGGAACATGGCCGCCGTTACACCACAACACCCCCACCACCCCCCCCCTCTCCACCCCCTCTGCCTCCTCTGACCCACACATGAGACTCAGGCAGCCCTAACTTTGTTGTGAATGTTCGCAGTGTTCACTGTGCTGGGGAACGTCGGCACGGCTCCCCAGGTCCTCCACGGTCTGGTCGTCATGCTGTTGGCCCTGTGTCTGCTGGCGTCCTGCGGCAGCATCCTCATCGCCCTGTACAACAGCGTCAGCAACCCCTACGAGACCTACATGGGCCCCATCGGCATCTACGTCTGCAGCTCCGTTGGCGGTGAGGAGGGTTGAACGATTTGGGGAATAATCAAATTGCGATTATTTTGACCAATATTGCGATTTAATGTGCGATTTTTATAATTTATTAAGTTCCTTATGTTGTGTATTATTCACTAAAAAAAGAAATAAATGATTCTTTAGTATGATGACCAACACAACATTGGAAGCAGTCAACATAAAAACTGCTCTTTCCTTTAGGCCAGGCGGCCCAGGCCAATGTGTTGGGATTAATTTACATTATAAACTTCTTTATTTGACAATTGAATTGTAAAATTAAAAAAAAAATGAATCGTACTGATTTCCAGTCAGTAACGGTAACAAATCACTTTTTTTTTCTAAATCACAGACCTAGCTTTGAGCTCCTCCCACCACTAGATAGTTATCATTCATAATCTATAATTATAATAATACTTTTATATTCTTGGGGTTAAGTGTGAGCATTCATGTTTGCCGACTTGGTAGCTCGACCCCACGTAGGTCGGAGATGGCGTGTTTCCCATTCCGTTAACGAACACAGCATAACACTGTCATGTTTGTGATGTTTTTTTAGCTTTGTAGTTAATTAGCTAGTAACGTGAATATCTGATCGACGCATAGAATTGGGTACTCGCCGATACCCAATACTGGATACCCGATACCCGATACTGGTATCGCTATCGGAACAACCGATGGATGCAACTGATGGATCGCCTTTAGCAGTAGAAGATGGATTCTAAGTAAACTATCATCAAGGATCAATTTACTTGTTTGTCATCGTTATTGGTCCCTTGTTTGCTGTTTTTCTGCTGCGTATATATTTATTGCATATAGCTAGCCTCCTAGCATATTTGAGTCATATTTTAAGGTTCATCTCGTATTTAGTGTCAAAAACACCTTAGGCAGAAAGTGAATATGGAATGTAAAAAGCAGTATGACCTAGGCAATTATGCTATTACTATATCTTGATATTGACATTGTTATTATTGGCCTTGAATTTAAATTGTATTGAGTATTCCTTGTTTCTGCTTATTGGGTGGCTTGTACTTAAAACAGTAGGCATGTTAGCCTACAGAATGATGGTTCATTCCACTAATGCCTTGCTCTACGATATTTGGATGTAATATGAAGTGTGTAGTTTGAGAAAAGAGAATAATAGGAGTTGTTGGTTTTGGGCCTTGATACGTTCCCCAGTACACAATGTATAAGAGATTCTCATAAAATAATCATGATTACATTGAACAAAACAAAATATACATATATATTATATTGGTCAATGCATGATATGATTATGTCATATATTATATATTGACCAAAACAAAATAAATATATAGTATATGGTTCAATATATGATAGGCCTATATATTGATAGTTTGGATTTCAAAGCGTCGGTCTAAAAGCATTTCAAACTGCAACGACCATGTCGCTTTGCGCTATCGCTCACCCTGAACCATTTCCCTCCCTCTCTCTGTTCCTCCCAGCCTGTGTGTCCTTGTTGGTCCTCGTGCTGTTCGTGATCAACTTGTTTGTCAACCGCGTGGCGGAGGAGCTTGTCATCGTCGTCAGCAAGCTTTCTGCCCTGAAGGTGCAGAACACGCAGGTGTCGATGGGGCTTGGATATTACCTGGTCCTCCCCTACCTCGCCCTCACCCTGATGGCCATCGGCTTCGTCTACCTCTACCAGCACGCGGCCTACAGGCACCAGCGTGAACAGCAGAGGCCTACCGAAGAGCCTAAGGATGTGCTGATGTACTAACGTCGGGGTAGTCAGGACAACGAGAGGAACCCTTCAGGACATTGATGAATCACCGTCTCACGGGACGAAGGGGAACAAGGAGGCCTATCGCAAGAGTATCCACAATCTATTTATTGTAATGGGCGAGGAAGAGCCATTAAAGAGAGATAATGATGTGTCAGAGTAGAGCGGGCGTGGAAGAGCAGTGGTTTGGGTCTATTAATAACACATAGTTTTCTTGGAGGATTATAAAATGACCATGTTTTAATTGCTTGATGGTTAAAACTGTTGACACACGTGTCAGTGACCTTGATGTAATCTGTCAAAATACAAGAGAGGGGAATTGTTGACAACATATCTGAATGAGGAAGTTAAGGGAAGGTAAATACATGCTATAACATGTGGGGAACTAATGTGTTTCCCTATTTGACTGCTATATAATCTTGTAGACTTAAATAAAGTGTAAGCAATTATTATGATTACTGTTTTGAAGTGTATTGGCTTGATAAGACAACTAGTTGAGTACGATTGCCTGAATTATACAATACCGTATTGCCTCAAAAGTAGGCCTACGACATGCTTCGTAAAGACTTTTAAAACACGTCCTGATTTATAATTCTTTGTTATTTTTTTTAATCTTCTGACAAACACAGAAGTGGCCTACAATCCTTCAGGTTAAAACCGGATAGTGTAAATATAACTTTGCTGCCCTCCAGTGTCCAAAAGTGTTAATGCAAAGACATTTTTCAAACTAATCCGTTTAGGAAAGCGTACAAATATAAATGTCGTTAATATGAACATCAACAATATAAATATTCATATTATTAACAATTATAATATAAACATTTACATCAGGGCATTAGCAGATTTTATCCAAAGCGACTTACATTAATAATACATTTTTCCAAAGAAAGAAAAACAACATATCGCTATCGCTACAGTAAGGATATGCAGTAATATACAAATGATATATGAATCAAATTGATATGAATATGCGAGTGGGGGGACGGACTACAGACATTCCCAGGAGTACGACGGTCCCACAGGTACGTGGGAAGCATTCTGGGGGATTACCGTACTTACCTGTGAGGCTCGCGTCTCACGACAGAAGGCTGTGCGCTAAGACACCCCTCTGGAACCGCAGTGGTGCGTCGTAGCCCCCCCCCCCCTCCCCCCCACAGGATCAGCCGGGATCCTCCTGATGCTGAGAGACGAGGCATTAATGGCAGTGCTGCGCAATCCGTTATCAAAGGCTTTCCAACGGCGCAAAGGCACTCACGGCAAACACACGCACACACAGAAACACACACACACACACACACACAGAAACAAATACACACACACGCACACACACACACACACACACACACCTATAATGAGAAAAACAAGAAAAAAAGAAAGAGGGGCCCTGGGAATAGGGATGCTGAGCTATTTCTTTTGAGGAGTGCCAACCACACACACACACCCTAACACCAACACACACACACACACACACACACTCGGCCCCTCCGTTGTAGAAGTGCTTCACATGGGTGCGTGTTGACATGGGTGGTGGTGGTGGTGGTGGTGGAGGTGTTGGAGGTGGTGGTGGAGGGGGTGGTGGTGGTGGTGGAGGTGGAGGTGGTGGTGGCGCTGGTGTCCTGTTACTCCTCCCGTGTCTCATCACTCAGGGGCCTGAAATCTGTTTGGACATGCCTTCCACCTCCCCCACGCTCCCACACACACACACACACACACACACACGCACACGCACACGCACACACACACACGAACACATCCCCACGCAATACCTCATCCAGGCCTTCAAAGGAGCCCCCTCCCTCCTCCTGTAGTCTGGCAGGGCAGGTGAGGAGGAGGAAGTGTCCTGCTGCAGTCGGAGCCACAACTCTGTGGAGGGAAAACACACAACGCACGCACACAACTGAACACACAACTGATGATGCTTCAGTGAGGGAGACAACGTATCTGTGTCGTTCGTATGTGTGCGTGTGTGTGTGTGTGTGTGTGTGTGTGTGTGTGTGTGTGTGTGTGTGTGTGTGTCTGTGTCTGTGTCTGTGTCTGTGTGTGTGTGTGTGTGTGTGTGTGTGTGTGTGTGTGTGTGTGTGTGTGTGTGTGTTTGGGTGTGTGTTGGTGTCTGTGTGTCTGTTTGTCTGTCTGTATGAATATATGTCTATACGTATTTACGGATGTATGTACGGATGCAAATGGCTCATATTTGCGTCATTCACGTTACTCTGATTCCTATTTACAAAACCCTTCCTTTTGACAGAGCAGACAGGAGGCGTGAGTTTGATTGAAGCTGGAACTTCCTTCATGAGGCCTGAGTGAGGCTAGTATCAATCTGAAGCGACCTGCTGGGCGAAACACAAACACAACAAACACCACAAACACAACAAACACCACAAACACCACAAACACAACAAACACCACAGGAAGACGTCAGCCATCAAAGGAACAGTCAACGCGCTGCAGAGAAAACGCTTTGACATCAAAACTTATAAAGACCTATATTATACTTGTGTATATTAGGTTTTGGTCAACATAATCAGGATTGTTTTCTCAGAATCTCTGACACATGCTTTACTGAAGACAAAGTGAAGGTATCAAGGCCCAAAACCACCGTCTCCTTTTAATTATTTGATCTCAAACTGAACACTTCATGATCCATCAGACTACCGTGGAGCAAGGCATTCTGCCTGACACTGGTTGCGTGGGGGCTCAAACCCTCAGCCACCCCGGCCCCGCACGGCAGCTGTCTGATGGTCTGAACGCCGGACCCCCTACCCCTACCATGTTCACTGAGGCGAGCCGAGGAGAACAACTGGGATCTCCCTCTTGGCCTGTTTGCATCGCAAACACCGGTGATATCGAATCAGAGGTGGGCACTTCTCCTTAATCCCTCGCTGTCCCTCAACCTCCCTCTGAACCCCCCCCCCCCCCCCCCCCCCCCAACACACTCCCCTGACCGGTACCCTATCAGTAGCAGATCAACCGTGGGATTATGCGGCCAGCGCGCCCCACACTCCCCGTGTGACGGGATTAAAGGCACGACTTTTGAACCTGCGAAACACTAGAAACACCAGCCGTCCCTGGGCCACGCATTTCAGAGGGGCCTGTGAAATGGACACCACCTCCACACGGCCGCAGCCCTCAGAGCTCTGGGCCGGTCGGAAACAGGAGGAGGAGGGGGGGGGGGGGGGGTGTAGAGGGAGCCGCCTAGCCAGGAAGATGCACCACCACTGATGTTGGGATGGTTGGATGGTAGAGGGGAATGAGTGTGTGTGTGTGTGTGTGTGTGTGTGTGTGTGTGTGTGTGTGTGTGTGTGTGTGTGTGTGTGTGTGTGTGTGTGTGTGTGTGTGTGTGTGTGTGTGTGCGTGCGTGCGTGTGTACACATGCGCATTTGCTCGTTTGTCAATTTGTGTGTTTGTGTGTACACATGCGACTGTGCGTGACGTTTGGATAATCTAGGTGTTTGTGTGTGTGTGTTTTTCTGTGCGTTACGGTCGGCTCGTCTGTGTGTGGGTGTGTTTGTGGGTGTGAGCTCAGTGTGTCTTGCTTGTTCGTTTGGCTGCATGTTCCAACACTCATGGGTAATAAAATCTGTATGACATGAACACAACATACAAGCACCCATAGCACTCCACGATGACCCATAGAGGGACGAGGCATCACTGCATGTCCCTGAAGCTGGGTGGGTTTATCACTGGACAATCTGTGGTGACCTGTTTGTAGAGCTGAGCCTGGCCAATGGAACTCCATTACAACGCGGAGTCAATCCTGCCCTACAGCTAGCCCTGTACACCGGACATCCTTATCTGGCCTCTCTGACCCCCTCTCCCTTCCCTTAGAACACAACACAATGGCAGAGGCAGACACGGAGACACAGAGAGAGAGGGAGAGAGAGAGAGAGAGAGAGAGCTATGTCTTGGCTGAAGCAGATGTTTTGTTTGGCAAGTAATGTCCACGAGCAAGAAGAGGCAGCTATGCCTGGTCGGGGTCTCTCTCTCTCTCTCTCTCTCTCTCTCTCTCTCTCTCTCTCTCTCTCTCTCTCTCTCTCTCTCTCTCTCTCTCTCTCTCCCTCCCTCTCGCTCTCTCTCTCTCTCTCTCATATATGCTAGGCCTCGGATGCCCAATATCGTAAAACAACGTGAGCATGTTAAAGTTTTATCTTGACCGTTCATCTTTATTTGTCAGTTAAGGGCTGAGGTGTGGGAGGGAGGGAGGGGGGGGGGGAGGGAGGGAGGGGGGGCGGGTAATTGCACCCCTGCCGCTCCATTATGGTGTCATTCTTCTGTTAACAGCTGATAAGATCTCTCCCAAACCTCCTGGAGCCAATTCTCCACTTTAGCTGCCCGAGAGAGAGAGAGAGAGAGAGAGAGAGAGAGAGAGAGAGAGAGAGAGAGAGAGAGAAAGATAGAGAGAGAGAGAGAGAGAGAGAGAGAGAGAGAGAGAGAGAGAGAGAGAGAGAGAGAGAGAGAGAGAGAGAGAGAGTGTGAGTGAGAATTGAATTGAGTTGAGACATGAATTGAGAGAGACAGAGAGAGGGGGGGGGGGGGGGGGGTATAGACAGAGCGGAGGGGGAGAGAGAGGGAGAGAACGACCCCCGCCCCCATCCCCTTCATACTTGGCACTGACCTGATCAATGGGTGCTGAATCCCACTGACCAATCCCAATCACCTGCGATGGACCACCTCACCCTCTCTCTCTCTGGTACCCACGGCGACGGGGTGATGGACCACCTCACCCTCTCTCTCTCTGGTACCCACGGCGACGGGGTGATGGATGGGAGGGAGGCGGGAGTACTTTCTCCGGGCCGCCCGACAGCGGAGCGCTTCATGCGGGGCTGATTGGCAGGTAGCCGGAGAGCAGGGGGGCCGGGGGGGGGGTGGGGGGGGGGGTCAGACCCCAGTTAACCTGTGACACGCCCTCTGGCCTGGCTGTCCTGGGACCAGTTAACCCGGGCAAGTAAACACAACACGCAGGTGGGGGGTGTTAGTGTGTGGGGAGGGTGTGTGGGGACATGAGGGGGTGAACTATGGTGGGCTTGAGGTGACAGGGTGATGGTGCCATCGTGGTCGGTGGGGTAGCCTGGATTAGGGTGGAGGGTTAGGGTGGAGATCCATCAGATGGATGGTGTTGTTCACCTCCAGTAGAGTCCTATCTCTCAATACATAGCCACACCATACAGTGAATAAACGTACATAAAGATACAAACATTAATATGACTTGATGCATGAATAGATAAAATAATAATAAAACCTTTCATAGACAACCACACATCTTCTCTGTTTCTTTAAAGAAGCGCTATACTATAAGTACTATATAATCGTATTTATATATACGTGTATGTATACATATGATCATTTATTTATACATATGTTTATATGTATATATACATTCATATATATATATATGTATACGTATATACATACATACAAACTTGAGTACTGTGTAACTATGTATATATATATTTAAATGTAGAGATATAGATATACATGCACAAAGTTACATAGTACTGTGTATTATGTACACTATATGTACATATACATATATATACGCATCTATTTATATATGTGTATATATATATACAATACATTAAGACTTCATCGGAGTGTTGACACCTCACTAGGTTGAAGGTTCACCTTCATCATTCAGAGATGAAACGACAAACGGGAAAGAGGAGGAGGAGGAGGAGGAGGAGGAGGAGGAGGAGGAGGAGGAGGAGGAGGAGGAGGAGGAGGAGGAGGACTCCCCCAGTGGAGCGAGACGGGGCTCCATAGATCACAGACACCCAGGTGTCACCTGAGAGCCCTCTCCACGGCCCCGTGCCCCACCCTGGCCCCCACCCTGGCCCCCACACCACTCCCCACCCTGGAGAGAGACCGTCTCCCACCAAGTCCAGTGGAGAGAGACCGTCTCCCACCAGGAACAGTGGAGAGAGACCGTCTCCCACCAGGACCAGTGGAGAGAGACCTCAACGGAGCCAGGAGTCTGTTACAGCAGTCACGGGAGGGGAGGGGAGGGGGGAGAGAGGGGGAGGGACGGGGTGAAGTGCATCAAGTGCCCCCCTGTTGAGCTTCGTGAACGGATTAAAGGATTTGCTGCGGCCTGTCAAGAGGCCGTCAATCAGTGTCACACCAATCGAGGGGAGCGGGAAGGAGAATGTGAGGACGATTCGCCAGACCGACCGAGAAAGAACTGTCATCGTAAAAAAGACAGAAACTTTATCGGCCGCGTCGTTCATCTTCCACATCAACGCATCGAGCAAATAAATCGAACCACCCCTCACACACCGCCCCCCACCCCCCCCCCAAAAAGAATGGACTGCCTGGAGCCGTGACAAAAGAAGGTTGGACTCATCAAAAGTTTCACTCTCCAGAACTAGTGTTAAGAATGCAATCCAATACATCAACTCTTTTTTTTCAGACTCCTTTCAGCCTCATGAGTGGTGGCTTTGTCGTCTCCCACCGTGACGTACGACGAGGTGTAAACGCTGCCACGGCCTGTCTGCACCGAGCACCCGATTATGAATTAAACAGAGGTGCTTTGAATCCAGTTCTCGGGATAAAAGCCGATATCGTCTTTCCTAAAAGCCTGCATCGGTGGGAACAATGCTTTGGTTCGGCGCTGGCTGGGAGACGCAGTGTCTGTCCCTGAGGGGGGGGGGGGGCTTGTCTGCATGTGTATGAAACAATTAGTCAGAGCACATAACCTGCGCTGACCCCTGGGTCACCACCGAGGTGACCGGGGGCCCCCTCTCCGGCAGGGGCCACAGACCTGTCGGTCGGGGCTACCCCTCCCCTGGCGGCAGTCTTGGTTGGATCGGTGCGGGTAAGCCTTCTAGAAGCTTTGGGGAAACCATGACGACTCAATGGAAAGGCATTCCGGGTGCTACCTGGCGTGGGAAATGTAATGTAGAACGGAAAAGTACTGTGCGTTCAATATGATCTATAGGTGATTAATGTCTGGATCTATGGACAGCAACATCTTGGGAGAAGAAACAGAAGAGTAAGTAGGAGGAGTGAAGGAGAGAGGAAGAGAGGAAGAGAGAGGAAGAGAGAGGAAGAGAGAGGAAGAGAGAGGAAGAGAGAGGAAGAGAGAGGAAGAGAGGAAGAGAGAGGAAGAGAGGAAGAGAGAGGAAGAGAGGAAGAGAGAGGAAGAGAGAGGAAGAGAGGAATGAGCTCCTGATGGAGCTGTCTCCACCCTCTGCCTGAATTCATCACCTCCAGCCTGGGATGGCTGTCAGCTGGCGAGTGTTTCTGTGCGTGTGCGTGTGTGTGTGTGCGTGCGTGCGTGCGTGCGTGCGTGCGTGCGTGCGTGCGTGCGTGCGTGCGTGCGTGCGTGCGTGCGTGCGTGCGTGCGTGCGTGCGTGCGTGCGTGCGTGCGTGCGTGCGTGCGTGCGTGCGTGCGTGCGTGCGTGCGTGCGTGCGTGCGTGCGTGCGTGCGTGCGTGCGTGCGTGCGTGCGTGCGTGCGTGCGTGCGTGCGTGCGTGCGTGCGTGCGTGCGTGCGTGCGTGCGTGCGTGCGTGCGTGCGTGCGTGCGTGCGTGCGTGCGTGCGTGCGTGCGTGCGTGCGTGCGTGCGTGCGTGCGTGCGTGCGTGCGTGTGCGCGCGCGCGCGTGTGTGTGTGTGTGTGTGTGTGTGTGTGTGCGTGTCTGTCTGTGTTATGTTTGTGCTTATACAGATGTGTTTACGGTGAGATGTGCTACAAATGTGGGATAATAGCTTTTCAGTGCCTTGTGTCCATGCGTGCATGAGTGTGCATGTGTGAACACGTGGGCACGGGAGCATGCATGCATGAGTATGCCTGTGCACCCGTGTGAATGTCTGTGGGGAGTGCAGGGTCGGCGGGGGGGGGGGGGTTGCAGAATGGATCACCTTGCCAAACTCTGCAGAGTAAAAGTCCTCCTCCGCTGGGTGCACTTAGCCCCGCGTCCGGAGTCGACACGCTGGGGGGGGGGGGGAAACCCCCTGGGGCCTGAACGCCCCCCCCCCCCCTGAGCCCCCCCACCCTGTATTGTCACCTGCCCATCTCTCAGCTCTCCCATCTCCATTCTCCCTCTCCAGCAATCTGCCCCGAGTCAAACGCACTTCCTGCCTCTGCATTCTTCCTCCTCCATTACTCCAGGAGGAGGGGGGGTTGGTGGGGAGACGGGGGGGACTTCCCGTCATTCTGGGGGTGGGGTGGGGTGTTTGGGGGGAGGGGCGGGGGTCACCAGGGTATAGCTGTCCGGGACCCCAGATCCTGGGAACCCCACCACCATCCCCTGAGTCCCGATTGGACCGGCTTGACGAGGCAAGGAAATAAACAACCGCACCGACATCATGATGGCGTACGTTCACCAAAATAATCTATAATCAATAAGGACGAAGCTTCAGGCGTGTGTTCCCCCCTCCCCCCCCCCCCCCCCCCACACACACACACACCAGGGGGGGGAGAGACGAGAGAGGACCCCTGGGTCTTTGGGGAAGAGAGACCAGAGGAGGGAGCGGGCGAACCTGAGCGGGTGGAACGGTGGATGTGTCATCGGGCAGAGGAAGGGCCGGGCCGGGACGCTACGCAGAGTGCACCGTGTCAGGGTGATGTATGGAGGTGGTAACACAACCTGGGACAGAGAGGGAGGGGGAGGGGGAGGGGGAGGGGGGGGGGGACAGAAGAAAGAGAAGAAGAGGATGAGGTATGATAGGGGCCGCGTTTGAGACGTGTCGCTCACCGGTCGTCGTGGTGATGGATCACCGCGGAGCCACCCGTCAAACGACAGCAGGGTAAGCGGTAACAAAAAAAACAATCAGAACTGAGAGAAGCCGCTGAGGAATAGTCGATGGGCCGCAGGAATTTACCTTAGAGGACGAGATGCAGTGTAGATTAGGGATGGACTGATCAATTTCAAGAAGAAGACCCACCGAATAAAAGTCAGCTCAAGCTTGGAGTATTTATCTACACCTTGTCTGCGTCACTGAATGAATGCAGAACGAATTAGACAACACATACATTGCTTTTAAATAAGATTTCCAAATCTGTAAACCATTCACACGACGATTTTGAGAACAACCTATTTGTTTTACAACCCATTAGGCAATGAGGTGGGCCTTCAATGGGACAGAAATTTAAGTTCAAGTTAATTTGATTATAGCTAGCTAATGGTTCAGCGATTAGTGACCTCAAACCTTCGGAGCTGTATAAACCAGAGGTCACGCCCCCCTGCTTTTAACACTGTGGATTACAATCACCTGGGGTTTGTCTGACAAAACCCCGGCCCTCAGGCACAGAAGAACCTGTCGCCGAGACTTAATGGAAAGAGGCTTGAGAAGCCATTTTGTTCAGAGCGCCGAGAAGAAAGAGAGAAAACACTAAGACAAAAAGGATTTCTGTGTTTCTCCTCTGGGGATCTCTTAAGTGTTGTTCTGCCTGTCCTGAGATCTCCAGGCAGGCCTTCACTCACCGTCTCTCTCTCTCTCTCTCTCTCTCTCTCTCTCTCTCTCTCTCTCTCTCTCTCTCTCTCTCTCTCTCTCTCTCTCTCTCTCTCTCTCTCTCTCTCTCTCTCTCTCTCTCTCTCTCTCTCTCTCTCTCTCTCTCTCTCTGTGTGTGTTTTAATGAGCATAGGTAGCTTTATACTAATCAAATGGACCTTAATCATCTAATTAATTTAACTATATACGTTGTTTTGTAGCCTATATTGCAATAAAATAAAGGAGTACATTTCTTATTTTATTTGGGTTATCATTACGTTGTAGGCTTTTGCAACGTTTGTGGAAAGATGTTTTTAAATGTGACTGGACACGACAACCTTTCCAGCAGGTGGCGTCTTCTCCTCTCTGCAGCCGTGGCTAGAAACCCAAAACCCTTCCGCAGCCCAGTGGCAAATCAAGACAGTCAACGAACATAAAATCTGAGATGTATGGGAACCGCATAGGTGGAGATCTCTGCCATGATTTATCCTATCACGCCTTTCAAAGTTCACATTTAAAGACATACCTTCGTGTAAGGATTTAAATGGGAGATACAGATGAATGGATTTACAATCACACGAACAGAAACTATGAAATATGGCAAGATAAATGTACAAATGGTCAAGTGTGTAAAGTATCTCACGGACAACTCTTTACTGCACTGCTAGTCTGCTACACGATAACGCCCCCCCCCCACCCCCACCCCCCCACCCTACGATAAAACATAGCAGCGTTATGCTAATTTAATTTACTCCAAAATCACATCATTGTTTAAATCGCGGAGAGTTAACTGAGTAAAAAGATTCAGTTGGTGATTGCAAACATGTATTCATAGTTTTCAGCTACTTTCGAATCCTTTATGTGTGAAAGAAACGTTTAACAAAGGAGAGTTCTGGCTGCCATGACAAGTCAAAAAATAATTCAATCATTGCCGAGATGGGAGTTGAGGATCTGGCCCAGCCCCAAAGAAATCTCCATCAGATAAAGCAATAGCATGGTCTGCAACATGCAAAACTGACTTCAATCGTTCATTCATTGACAGCAACAATGGTGCATTAAGCACTGTAAAGGGAAGGCTATATCAACATGGAATCTACATTCATATTTATAATATATTATATTCATCATTGGAATCCCAATTCCATGTGAAGGCCTGTATTAACTTCCTTGACCGTGACGCCCAATGTGCCTAACCATCATCAGACACGAGATGACCTTCTTCAGACCTCATTAAACCATAGGCTATATATTTATAATCCTATTCCCCTTGTTACCCTACACTTACAACGTTTTTATCCCAATACGTTGAGTGAACCACACTGTTAATAAGAATGTGAAACAGGGAAGGGTGTGGACTGTGCAGGATCATACTGGTTTGAATCACATTATGTTGTTCTTTGTCTTCTTCTGCCAGCAAAAATGTTAAAAATATGATGAGCCGAGGTGTGCCTGGGGAAAGGATTTTATTATAGCAATTCAATATCTTTTTATCACATGTGTCATACAAACACATAGCTGGCTATCTTTAACACACACACACACACAAAAACTCATCCATACTGCATGCTGAATGTCAACACATTTACAGTGGCATATTCTGGAAGGAATATTCTGTAATGTCTACATTACATGTAGGGAATTTAGCAGACGTTTTTATCCAAAGCAACTTAAAATAAGTACATTTGTCAGAAGAAAGAGAAACAACAATACATCTGTTGGCACAGTAAGGATTTTCATAGCCCCAAGTGCCAAGCATCAACAATTGAGGTTAACCCATTCCCTGTATACAACAAAGTTATATATAACTTTATATAAACACTTTGGGAAATATCTGACCCTTTCTGTGTGAATATTCCCTCCTGTTGACAGTAAACCGCACCATGTTCAAGGAGAGCAAAAGAGGAAGACAATTGCGGAGGTAGAACAAGGTTCCTGGCAAGACCCAGGGTTTCATCTCCGAAGCGTTGAGAGGCATTGATGTACAAGAACACGCGCCAATCAGGATTTTGGGGTACAACTGATATAGAATAGAATCACCTTCTATTTATTAGGGTGTGGTCTGTGCCTCCCCGTAAATTCCCTTTCCGGAAAAAAGCCTGCCACGAATCGTCAGACACTGCGCTGTGACGGAGATGGACGAGGTTATAAAGAGATTCATTGTCCAGGAGACGGAGCGAATGTCCCCTCTCTTAAAACCAAATCTCTTTGATAAGTTTAAAGTGCTCTGACAGCTTCCCCCTATTCCTGACATGTGCTCCCTATTTAATCAGGATGAACACTGGCATTACAATAGCCGCCTTATCTCCCCAAAATACCTGTTGCCACCCACTTTCTCTAAGGCCACCTAGCTTAAATCCCACCGCGCCTCCTCATTGGAACGGATTCACTCTAAGTCAAGCTCACACTAAAATAACCACACATCTCCTGCAGCGTTGAAGCTCGATATTTGATACCTACCGCCTCTGGTTATTTCTCTCCGATTCCAAATTACAAACTTTTTATCTGATAGCCCTTTTGCTAGAGAAACAGGATGAGTCATCGAGGGGGGGGGGGGGGGGGGGGGGGGGCGGGAGCACGTCTGAAATGGTTGCTTGTCTCCGAAGGGGAGGATCCCTGCACTTAAGCAGGTGGCTGATTTCATTAAAAAGCAGAACGCCCCCCCATATTGCGCTCTTCGTTTAAGGGCTGGCCCGGTTAATATGTGAGAGGGAGATGATTGCGAGGGGGGGGTCAGGTGAGGCTCTTGAGCCTGGTAATAAGAACGGCAGAACAGAGTGAGAGGGGCCATTATGCTGTCATCTCTCCGTACCATTACACGCCATTATCCACCACACCGAATCATCCCTCATTATGGTTATTGCATAGATGCTCCCCCCCCCCCCCCCCCCCCCCCCCGCTCTTATGTTAGTGAGGAAGATGGCCCCCGACTGATCCTGATGAGGAAGATGGCCCCCAACTGACGTGATGATACTGAGGAAGAAGATGACCCCCAACTGATACTGAGGAAGAAGATGGCCACCAACAGATGTGATGATACTGAGAAAGAAGATGGCCCCCAACTGATCCTGACGAGGAAGGAGATGGTCCCCAACTGATGTTACAATACTGAGGAAAAAGACAGCCCCCCGACTGATGTTACAATACTCAGGAAGAAGATGGCCAACAACTGATGTTACGATACTGAGGAAGAAGATGGCCAACAACTGATGTTACGATACTGAGGAAGAAGATGGCCAACAACTGATGTTACGATACTGAGGAGGAAGAAGATGGCCCCAATCTGATGTAATGATACTGAGGAAGATGGCCCCCAACTGATGTAACGATTGGGAGTCCATTTTAATCCAAACTAATGGGGGGGGAGGGGGTGTGTTAGTGGAGGTGTGTGTGTGTCTTATTGTAAGTCGCTTTGGATAAAAGCGTCTTCTCAATGCCCTTAATGTAAATGTAAATGCGTGTGTGGGGGGGGGGGGCTCCACGAGGCACAGTGTCTGAGTGGCGCTTTGACAGCTTTAGAATGATTAGATGATGGATAGGAGCCGGGCCGGTCCAACAGCCCACCTGACCCCTCGGGACGGCCTGTCGCCGAGGAGCCTCCAGCTGGACCCTCGTTAGCAGAGCAGCGACCCGGGTGCAGACCCCTGGTGTCGAAGCTCACGGCTCATCTGCATAATGGACCATAATCCCCCCTCTGTCTTTTTACCATATTACCGACGCATTAACGATTGACTGCAGTGGCCGTTCACACCATTCACACGTTGCAGCGAGATGTCTGCACACGTTGCCCGCGCACGGTGTTGGCCCGGACATGTACGGACGCTAATGCACACACACACACACACAAATACAGATAATGTGTATGTGCAGGTCGACGCGCACGTACACACAAAGGGACAGAGAAACACAGACACGTATCACGCATCATGTACACATATACGCACGCACACAGATATAGAGGCGTGCATGCACACACATGCACACACACACACTTCCATACACATACTCACATACACATATACACGTACACGCGTGTACACACACATTCACATGCACAGGCAGAGACTCCCACTCACACACTCCCACACACACACCCGAGGACTAATTCGGGGTCTCATTAGTGAAGGTCATTATCATCAAACCCTTCTGAAAGGCTGCTCCAGGAGACGTCTGGCCAAGCCCACCCATATGCAGATGGAGCTCCGCAGGGGGGGGCTCGTCCCAGGGCCCCCTCTAGCCCCTCAGCAACCCAACTCTTTAACTCTTTAGTGGGGGGGCCGCAGGCTCCCTCTCAGGCCCCCAGACATGTTGAGGCCTATCGCCCTGCAGACAGCCAGGGCTCTGACTGACTGTCTGCCAGACAGCCAGGCAGGCTGGCCTGGTAGCTACTGTTGCACCCCCCCCCCCCCAACCCCCCCCCAAACCATTGTGGGTTAACTGCCTTGTCGCAGGTAGCATTAGCATAATGATAAGAGATAGTGACACCTCCCTTTGAATGGTGTCAGCCTGAAAGGCGGCCATAATGAATCTGATAATTACACCGTTTACAAAAGGGAGGGGCGTTGGCGCGACCCAGCTCATCATCAGGGTGCTGGTCTACCACCTCAGGGTGCTGGCCGGTCCATCACTGTTCAGAGCCTTCTAATGCCC
Organism: Gadus chalcogrammus; assembly: GCF_026213295.1. Taxonomy (NCBI): domain Eukaryota; kingdom Metazoa; phylum Chordata; class Actinopteri; order Gadiformes; family Gadidae; genus Gadus; species Gadus chalcogrammus. The sequence continues at coordinate 4,629,249 of NC_079429.1, forward strand.
CTTTTCCACCGGCGGGTACGCTTCGGACCCAGCACGCCTCAACCCAGTAGGGAGGGTGCGGTATAGCCCTGCTCAGTTACGGCTCGCGTTTCCACCGCCGACAGTACCCTTATGGCAGGGCACGGGTGCTTTAAGCCATATGGCGATAGCCGCGGCTGCTCCGTAAGCATCCCAACCTCATAGCAGCGCGACACAGGGTAGCCTATAAGTACGCGAAACGGTGAACAAAGAGCAACAATGCAGGACGTCCAAGAAGGACGTCAAACTTTTGCGCAACATTTTCTTCAGCAAACTAAGCTTTCGCCATTGTCCAGAAATACCTTGCGGGTAATGTGTTTTTTTGTTATTATCCCCCTGTTGGACGGAAGTGACGATGATTCTGTCAACCAATCAACGGACGGCGAGTGTAGCTCAAACTTGCCGGCACCAGGTGGAACCAGAAGGGTGACAGCTTTAGAAAAAACAATCGAGGTTCCTTCTATCCTGATCTGTGCTGCGTGACTCCGTGGTGCATCTGAGGAGGTCAGCGTGAGAGCATTGAGAACCTTTTGGCCAGGCGTTCCACACGTACTGTATGGTCCTAATGGAAAATTAAGGGGTTCCACACGTATGTTCCTAATGCAGGGGGCTCAAACTCGCGGCCCGGGGGCCAATTGAGGCCCGCGGGATGATATTTTGTGGCTCCCTACTTGACATCAAAGTTTAGTGTTAGTGCAGCCCGCGCATTGTTGTCAAACGCAGTTTTTCTGACAAAAGCCAAAGGACGTTAAAATGTCCCGGTTTACACCAACCGCTATGAATTGTCCCCTGTAGTCAGCGATTAGATGATCTAATTATTGCCCGATCATTAACTTAGAGAGGGTCAGTTGTGGTCCTTTTTTTTGTGGAATACTTGATGTGGCCCAGCCCGACCCAGACTCTACCTCCAGCGGCCCCCAGGTAAGTTGAGTTTGAGACCCCTGTCCTAATGGAACATTAAGGGGTTCCACACGTATGGTCCTAATGGAACATTAAGGCGTTCCACACGTATGGTCCTAATGGAACATCAGGGGGGCTGCTGAGTGCAGCAGGGGGCCTAGGAGAGCTATCCAGGCTCTGGGAATCAGTTACTCACTGTCGTCCTTTGTAAAGTATTGTGACATAATACTAAATTAAAAGAAAATATATATTCAAAATTTAAAGTACTATTTTTAACAATTAAGTAAGAAAAATATTTCTTTACTATTATGTAAAGAAAGAAAAATGTCACTGCTAAGAAAAAAACATATTTTTCTTATTGTGAAGTAAAGAATAGAACTTTCACATAGGCAATTTTTTTTAGGTAAGCACTACATTATTTTAAGTGTGTCAACTGATTTCCCGTCTCGCTTTAGCCGAGAGCGGCGGCCTCAGAGGGCCTCCCCGGTGGGCCGGCAGGATTCAGCGGCTCGTCAACACGGTGGCTCCCGTCCAGATGTGGAACACACGCCTCGCCTCGAGTCGTTTTAATTATGCCTTTGCAGCGCTCCGATTATCCCAGGCGTGTACGGACCTATTTTCCCACTGGAGCGGAATAAAAAAAAGATGCTCTTTGTTTGGGCGGAGGCACGTCAACACACTTTTAAAAGGCGGACGTGGAGCGCTCAATTGGTGCTGTTAGCGTTGTGGAGGTACATGCGCACGTATAGTGCATATATGCGTATAGTGCATATAGTGCTCACGCACATGGACACACACACACACACACACGGTGTGTATGTGTGTGTGTGTGTGTGTGTGTGTGTGTGTGTGTGTGTGTGTGTGTGTGTGTGTGTGTGTGACGCACACGCGCAATCACACCGTTGTACCTCTGCTGGAGTAGGCTACGTCATTGCACGGCAATGCCACCAAAATGACAAAGGTGCACCTTTTGTGAAAAGAATGAAGGGACATTATTGCGTGTTTGGGTCACACGCGTATTTGTTTATCGACTGCACACAGTTCAGGACTTGAGCAAGAGGGGTTTTGAACCTGCAGCGAGCAGCAGCAGCAGTGGCAGGCTTAGGAGAATGGCTGGTGTTTATAGTTCACACACTCGGTGGTTTGGGTTGATAGACTCCACTAGCAGAGTCAATACTGGCCACTTGTCATACGCTTCTGTTTGTTTCAACACTTTGTCGGGCAAATAAGCATCCGTCTTCTGTGTTGACTCTTGGCATCGGGGGCCACCGTAGCTCAGAGTAGAGTTTAATCTGGTCTTAAATCATGCTCTCTCCTATGCTTCTATTGTTTTTTTTACTGTATGGGATTTAGTTTTTTTTTTTTTGTATAATAAAAGTGCTACGACAGAATTGATCAACCAAGTTTTGCAATTAAATACTTTTCCCCAAAAAACGTAATTAATTATGAGTTCTAACATGACGAATGGATACTTCAAACAGCTTCACTGAGTCCCACTCATGACATTCTTACAGTAGATCAGCACACACTCGGCTCTGATAACAGTAAGCCTATCAAAGCACCCCTGGGTTTAAAGAGACGCCACAATAGAAGAGGACGGTTGCAGGCCTTTCACCGGCCCCTTCCTTTCCAAACAGATTATTACATTACATTTCTTTTACATAGCCCGCGCCTCAGAAGAAGAGCCGCCTTGAAGTGCAGGCCCGGGATTAGAACCCGCAGCACAAAGGCTCCCCTGGGGGGGGTCTCTCCCGCCGCCGGAGGGGCCCCTGACCGAGGCCCCCCAGCCACAGACCTACTGCAGCTCACACAGGGGCCTGCTCAGGTACAGATCTTGATCGGGGACCCGTGGCTTGCCTCTTGGTGTGGGGCGCGTTTGATGGTTTAGGCACGGGGAGGGCCCCAGTCAGGGGCCCGTGTGTGTGTGTGTGTGTGTGTGTGTGTGTGTGTGTGTGTGTGTGTGTGTGTGTGTGTGTGTGTGTGTGTGTGTGTGTGTGTGTGTGTGTGTGTGTGTGAGTGTCTCTCTCTCTCTCTCTCTCTCTCTCTCTCTCTCTCTCTCTCGTATGCGTGGTTCCCCATAATAGAGGGGGAGGCAGGGGGTCTCATTACGGGCCAGTGGGGGGTCTGCAGAGGGGATTCCTCCAGGCATGTGCACCAGGATCACACACACACACGCGCACACACACACACACAAACGTGCACGCTGTTTGAGCAGGCAAATTCACACACGCACACACACCACACTGACACACACACACACACACATGTGCAGTTTGAGCAGACACACTCACGCAGACAAACACAAATAAGCTCAAGCAAACCTACCCACACACACACACAGTCACAGTCACACACACACACACACACACACACACACACACACACACACACACACACACACACACACACACACACACACACACACACACACACACACACACACACACACACACACACACACACACACAGACGTTAATTAATCAATTCCTACCCTTGCAGCACATTAAGAGTGTCAGGGAGAGAGGGACCAGGTGGATGATGAAGGCCCCGTCCCCACGACCGCAGCAACCCGGGGTGACATCACACTCCCTCGGAGGGGACGCCTTCTTTGAAGAAGAGGGTTAAAACAGGAAAACCGTCAGAGACAGCTCTCAACGACCGGTCTAAGACCCCCCCCCCCCGCCCGCCGCTATACTTCCGTCTCTTACCACCAAAAGGTTTGTGGTTCCGTGCCGCCCAGTCTCCCGGGGGACAGCCACTTCCTCTGTCATCTGTCACCACTTCCTGTCCGTGAAGAGGAGGCACTGACAGGCCGCAGGTGTGATCTAGCCGGGTGGGATCACCGCGGGCAACACACCGCCGACAGCTCCGGCTCCTCGCCTCAGACGCCTGTCGGGAAGAGCGGTTTTCTTTTATAAGTGTTTTAAGGACAATCTTTATACTGGCGTTCAAGAGAAAAGGCCCATAAAGTGTAGAGACCTTTGTTTGTTTGAGCCTCCGCCTCGAATCAACGCTCTCTGTACCCTGGACCTTAGTCTCAAACCAGCAGTTATGAAGGGAGAGAAATACAATCGTGCTATTAATGTCATTTCTCCCCTGCTGTTTACCATGGAGGAGTCTACTCTTAGGGGGACTGCGGATATGTGGATCAGACCCTGTACTTTAACAGGGAGCCTCTACTTCTCCCGCTCTAGTCTCTGGGTTTAATTATAACTGCTGAATAACACTGCTTCGTAATAATACGCAGGAGGCAGTGTTCATTGCTTTCCAACAATGCCAATCGGCCGTCGATGGATTCTGTTTTTTGTTGTGCGTCATGCTGTTGTGTTGTTTTATCGAACCCAAAGGCACAGCGGCCAACAAAGGACCCTGAAGCCCTTAACCGATGACACCAGGTAGGGTGCGTCCGCATGGATGCCTGCCTTCTGAAAGGGCGTAAAAAAGCCACTTGGAGCGCAGATTTGTTATGACAGAGGGGTCGACCTATACGGGACGTTCCCGAACGGGGGGGAACCGAGACCCTGTGGAAGAATAACTCATGGGACGGACGGGGCGAGGCGGGGGATAGGTTACAGTCTTCCGAGGATAGGTTTACCAGACGGACAGATTTGAAGACAGGCCCCGTCTGTGGGTTTAGAGGGGCTCGTTCTAGTCCGTTAATCCTTGTATCTCTTTGACTCCCTGGGCAGGGCTCTGGGAAGTGTTTGTACTGCCAGCGCCTCCCTCGCCCACAGACTACCCCCAAGATTACCTCTTCCTTCCTGCGCCGCGGCCTGGGAACCCACCGCCTCGGAGGAGCAGCACACGGAGGACACCTCTTAGTCAACCTGACGAATACTTTGGGGACGGCGTTTTACTTCTTGTGTATTTGGGGAATAGTTGCAAAGAATAGCATTAAACCTTGTAAGCTAACACCTTGAAGTCACTTTGGGTTTACTGGGACGCGACGAAAAGTTCTTCTTGATAGTATTGTTGGGGAAAGTATATTTTTGAAATATACTGCCCAACTGTAAAAGTACAAACACAAATAAATAATAATAAATAATACACCATGGAAAAAGTAGAAGTAGGAGTGAGAGAACCGATCCACAAAGACGAATCGGTTCTCTTTGTGTTAGTTATCTTTTTTCCAGTCCCGGCCTAAAACTCAAAACGCCCGACATCCCTAAAAGTTTAAATAAAGTTCCGCCTCAGACTGGAAGAGTCTGCTGCCTCTGCAGCAGACTCTCCCACACCCTGCAGCGTGAGCAGGGCCACGACATGTTCTGTATAAAGTGATCCATATGTCCAGGGAGTGGGGGGGGGACGCAGGGGGGGGACGCAGGGGGGGATGCCGACCCCCTGAGGCTATCAGTCGGCACACTGCCTGCTCTTTATCTGTGATGAAACTGAAGCAGGTCACGCAGATCACACCCATTAGCCTCAGCTGCCGCTGGCGCACATGATCCCCGCCGTGCAGTGAGGATCAGTGAGCCTGGGCTAGCGCGGTCCGCCCTGACCCCCAACGCCCCTCCTGTCATCAGATTGTTCTCTTAAACATTTAACATCCACCCGTTATCTCGGGGACGACCCCTGCGACGCGCGCTGACTGCTGCCGACAGATGGGGCGTCTCAGAGTGGATCCGGAGACAGGATGCGGCCCCTTCTGGGGCGGCCCTATCGTGTTCTTCGGCCGGTGGCTGGAGCGGAGAGGGCTGTTGCGTTGGCACTATCGCTTTTCATACGGCCCCGTGGGTTAATCTGTAGGCCATGGGTTTTATGTCCTACGTGCGATGATGATCGAGGCTGTTAAATACCGATTTTTATTTCCACTGGTCGTATCCGGCTGCATCGGAATGACAACTCACTCAGAACAGCGTTGCATGAGGCTCTACTCAATATGCGTGGGTAGAAATGTGTTTTATCTACACCGTTTGGTGCTCTGGGATGAATGGGCTTCATTCGCTCCACTATCCACTGAGTAGATCTTCCTCAATGGCTCATGGAAGAGAAGTTTCACACCTTGTTGAGTGCAACGTTATCCACGTGATGAGCAATCGCAAGCAACTGTCACTAACCACTGGCTAACTCCCATGGCTAAGTCCATGAGCAAACTTCACTGACTCCACTCACTAACTTCATTCGTTAACTTCACCGCTAACTTCACTCGCTAAAACCTGTGGCGATGTTCCCTGGCTTACCCTTAAACCTTGACTGGTTTGCCAAGATCCCAGGTTAATTGTTGACATCGTCTATGTCCAGATGTAAAACAGCCATGATTTTTGATAAACTCACCCCCTCTTTCAGGTACAGTTGAGTTATGACACTGGGAAGTTGGCGAGCATTGACTTCCAATAGGTTCCAAAAGAGTGTTTATCAGTCAATAAAACAGAAAACACCCTCCCACACGTAGCCTCGCCACTCGTTGAGTTGATGCTCTGCACACTATCTGCGTGCCTCAGTCTCTGAGTCTGTTAGCATGCATAAAGGGTGGGTCAACACAGAATTTAAACTTGTGGATTTCTAGTGCTTGAGGCGCTATTGGAGATAACTACCTAGCCTGGGCAGTTTGTATGCACTTGCTAGGGTTGGAACAATATAGAAATAGATACTTAATGTGACAATGGAACAAAACAAAGATTCAGCTGTGGGTGCTGCCATTACTCGTCTGGAACATAATGGCAGTAGATCGATGGCCAACTACCCGATTTCGGAACAGGCTTACACCGTGGGAACCCTTAAACAAAGGGTGAAACAAAAATGATGGCAGATTTACATCTGGAAACAGACAGTGTCACCGATGAACCTTGGGTCTCAGGGTACAGGGAACCGTGCCCGGGGCGAACCTGGGGACGACATCATAGACCACGGGTCCCCTTCAGTCCAGTAACACAGGCTGAGCTCCACAGAGAAGTGCGGTGTGTTAGTTTACTTTCCCTGTTCTCCGTTTTCTAACCTCCCCGTCGGGTCTCAATCTGAAACCACGACCCTCCCTGCAGGGCCCACGTCTCATCGCCGTCGCTGGCGGTTCTTCCGGGAGCGAGGCCGACTGCCACGGGACCCTTTGAGCACGGCACCCAGGCAGCGCCAGAGCCCGACCTGACAGGCACCCTTCAATTATAAGCCAACTGTGTATATGAAGGGATGACCGCGTGAGTTTGAAGCCCCTTATTATAGGTTTAGCACACGGCTTCAGGGGGGAGGGGGGGGGGCTGTGGAGGGGGGGGGAGAGGGGTGCTGAGCCCACCCCTGAGCAGAGGTATGCTGCTTGGCCCATCGGCCCCCAGGGGCCCGGAGCCGCTATACGTTACAGGAGGGAGCCAGGCAGCGGGCTGGCCCACGGCTCATATTCGTAGGAGCCCGGAGGCCCCGGCCCTCAGGCAGAGGGGCCCCTGAGCGTTTACATTCTCAAGGTGGAAGTGGGAGACTTGTGGAGCCTCGCGGGGACTTCAAACAGATTGATTATGTATTGGTGTGGTTTTTTTGGGAATAAAGGCTGACTCGATAATATTATTTGATGACTTCCTTTGTAATCAATCAGCGATATGATTGGTTCTCCTGCTTAATTGCATTGTCAGAGCGTTTTTTTCAAAGGCACTCAGTGTTTTACGTGCGTGTTGGTAGGGGGGGTGGTGGTGCGTCATACCACTACTTGTTGATGAAGTATCAGGAGTTTGGTGAACATTAAAGAGTTATTAAATGCGGGCCCTTTGTGGGTGAAAGGCGTCACAGTCGGGGGTGAGAAAGTACAACAAGGGCAGTGATGAGTGTTGCTGTGAGAACCCCGCTCGATATGACAGCTCACCCTCATTGTTTAATCCACGGCGCTGCGACAAAAGAGCAGGAATATGGCTGGAGTGACAAAAACTTTTTCCCAGATCCTAATATTTTCATCAGAGCACAGGGGGGGTCCGCGTCTCCTGCCAGCACCCATTGTAGCCCAGCCGGGGCCACAAGGTCCGCTGTTGTCCATTATTTATTGTGCCGGATTTCAGGCAACGAAACGCCTGAGTGGGTTTAATTATCAACCAATTAAGAGGAGTTATTTCATCTTTTCAAACACTTCGATTTTAATGCGCGCTCCGTTTATAATACGTGCACCCAGCATGTCGTTCAATCACACGAATGAGTGTGAGGGCTTTGCGGTTATCTTTGGGACACTGGTCGAATGTTAATGGGAAGGTTAGTTGATCATGGGATGGCTGGTTTCTGCACGGCATGCTGTGCGCTTCTCGTGTGAATAGGAGGCTTTTGCAAAATGCATTTTGTGTTGACAGAAACACCCCCAAACACACACACACACACACACACACACACACACACACACACACACACACACACACACACACACACACACACACACACACACACACACACACACACACACACACACACACACACACACACACACACACACACACACGCCTCTGACCGCGCGTTTCCCAGCGTCAGGTGTGGAAACGCATCGACACGGGGAACGTATTTCGGGGTTATTTTGAACTAGGTCGGACAAAAGTGGGCCTTTATCGAATGGTGGCTTTTTGGTTTTTTTCAACGTCCATGGGTTCACTTCAAATAGTGTGAAAGTCAGCAAGTCCAGTTTTATTAAAACAGATCTGCAACGCTCAATTAGGGAAGAGATCATTAATATCCACCACATTTTACTGGAGGACGTCGGTCGCATGGTGGAAACGAATTTAAAAAAACTCACTGATTTGTTAACGTTGAACAGAAGGCCAATACATAAATACAAAATTAAAAGAATGAAAAAAATTATCCACAAAAGTTATTTGTTTTTTTTACATGAATACGTTTATTCAAATATCAACTTTAAATAAAAACACAGAACACAATTTTAAAATACATGTTTCAAGGGTTATTCTTAGGAAAATAATTTCTGTACACAGGCTTTTACTGCCCTCTTCTTAAGGTATTTATCGCACAATTATCCACACGCCTCGGTTTGGATAAACCGAAGCGAACGGAATGTCTTTGGAACCAAACGGGACTTCCCGCTAACAGGTAGAAAAATAGATATTTAAATATACAGGGTCTGGGGGCCTCCGCTGGACCAGGCTCGACTTCAGTCCATATCTGCGCCTGCAATGATTCTGCGGATGATTGGGTCAGCATCCACCGCTCAACAGACCCGGGACTCAGCAGAGCCGGGACTCAACAGACCCGGGACTGAGCAAAGACCCAGGACGCCGTAGACCCAGGAAGCGGCAGAGACCCAGGACGAAGCACAGACTGATGACAGGACGCAGCAGACCACATACTGACAGATACGCGCTTATATGTGGATGTTACCCAACCAATCCGTGGGGTTTCCGAGCAATACACGCAGGCCTGTTCCGACACGAGTCAGAGTCTAGACCTCCGTCCCTTCCCGCGAGTATAGACCAGATAGAGTACAGCCCTCCGACCCTTCCCGCGAGTATAGACCAGATAGAGTCTAGACCTCCGTCCCTTCCCGCGAGTAGACCAGATGGTTCACGCTGAAGTGGTTCCCGAGGCCCGCCGTGGCCTGCGCCATCGGCGCGTAATAGTTCATCCGGTTGGAGGCGCCGTGCGTGTGGTCAGAGTTCAGCACTGGGGAGCCCAGGGTGGGCGAGTACGAGCCGAGGCCGGACGTCTGCGACCCCATGTCCCCAAGGTGGCCCGACCCAAAGTCCCTCATGCTGCCCCTGATGGCGCCGCTGAGGTGGTTGTTGCTGCCGCTGCCCGTGAGAACCGAGGTCATGTTGGACACGAAGCTGTTGAAGCAGGGGCTGTGGTCCAGGGACGGGGACGGAGAGGACTTGGACTCCTGGGAGCTGGGGGAGTCCTGCAGGCTGGGTGGAGAGGAGGAGGAGCTGAGGAGGCTGGAGGTGTCCGAGACGGAGATTTTCAGCACCGCGTCCTCCTCCGACTTCACCGCAGCGGCTGCGTTCTCTCCGCTCGCGTCGTTCCTCCTCTTCCTCTTCCTCCTGAAGTTCCCGTTGTCGAACATCTTCTCACAGTTGGGATCAAGAGTCCAGTAATTTCCTTTGCCTTTAAAAACAAATGAATGACAGAGAACGTTAGTAATTATTCCATCGCGTCACCTTTTGGGTCTTGAACAGTGGGAACATTGGGAATAGATTATAGGCCTATAAATATATTCTGGTGTTCAACTCGGTGCATGAACAGTAGGAACACTGTAGATTATCGATGACAGATTATAGATTGCATTGTTTTAAGACGTACCGGGGTCATCCTCGTCACGTGCCACCTTCTTGAAGCAGTCGTTGAGTGACAGGTTGTGTCTGATCGAGTTCTGCCAGCCCGCCTTGCTCTTCTTGTAGAACGGGAAGTTCTCCGCCACGTACTGGTAGATCTGACTCAGGGTCAGTTTCTTCTCCTGCGCGTTCTGGATGGCCATGGCGATGAGCGCCGAGTAGGAGTAGGGCGGCCGCACCATCCGGAACAGCTCCTGCTGGCTGGACACCGACAGCCAGCCCAGGTCCGCCCCTCCGAAGCTGGTGGGAGGCGGCGGAAGGAACGGCCGCTGGCCGGCGCCGTGGTACCCGGGCTGGAGGTAGGACGAGGCGGCCCCGGGGCCCCCGGACAGGTAGGGGGAGGCCGGGGTGATGCCGGACCCGTTCAGCCACAGGTAGGGGTTGGAGGCCTGTGCGCTGTAGTCCCCAAGCCCGTAGCCGCCGGGCGGGTGGTGCGCCGGGGGCCTCTGGGCGGCGTGGTGGTGATGGTGGTGGTGGTGGAGGTTCTGTTGGTGGAGGTTCTGCTGGTACATGCCCAGGTTGTCGCAGTACACGGCCATGTCCAGGAGCTCCTGTGCGCTGTGCTGCTGCTGGATAGGGGGGCTGCTGGGCCGCGGGTTCGATGGCTGATGTCCAAACGTGCTGTTCATAGTCCTGATCAGCGATGCGTCACGACGTCAGGCATGGACGAGTGGAGAGGTGATCCCCAGAAGTAGACTTCCTGCGTGGCTGTTGTTGCTGTGGGACTGCAGCGGTGATCCCTGAGGGAGGAGTATTTATGGAGCACGGCCCAGCCCTCTCTACAGGTAGCCCGTTGGGACGGAGCCCACTCCTAGGGGGAGGGCGGGTCCCACCCCTTCAGCCCGGCGGACTGTCTGCTCTGGAGATCTGCCTTTCAATGAGCCACACCGAAACCGCGTCCTGGCTGAGCACTCATCTGAGGTTCTTCTGAAGAGTTCAGATATTTAGTCAAGAATGACGAAAGTTATTGAGTCACACTAAACGTATTTAGTCACGACTAAATAACCCCCCCGAAAATATAAAAAAAATCGAAATCAAAACGAAAATAAATAAATAGGGCTGTTAAATTAAAAAGAAAATAGGAACTTTAATTAACGGATTTTGAGCATTAACTTCAAAAACTTGCTTAACCTTCTTGAAGTTTTGCTTAAGATTCCACCGTGCATTAAGGCCCTATATAACCTCCATCATATTATTATTATTATTATGTTTGGTAAAAGTCTTCTGACGGAACGAAACCACCGCTGGCCTTTGACACTGCTATTAGTGAGGCCTTGAGTGAGGAGCAACGCACCGCTGGGCCCACTGGCTTTATGGTAAGAGTCAGGAGAAATGAGTCGATATTATCTATCACATTATATAAGGATAAATAATGACGACATCCTGTTGCCTCTGTGCCGTCGACCCGGGCTGGGCTCTGGGTCAACGCCCTGAAAAAGAGGAGGCTGGATGGGTCTCTCTGGTCTCCCTCCTCTTCCTCCTCTCTCTAGTCTCCCTCCTCTCCCTCCTCCTCTCTCTAGTCTCCGTCCGCTCTCTAGTCTCCCTCCTCTCCCTCCTCCTCTTCCTCTCTCTCTCCCTCCTCTCTCTAGTCTCCCTCCTCTCCCTCACCTCCCTCCTCTCTCTGTCTCCCTCATCTCCCTCCACCTCTCTCTAGTCTCCCTCCGCTCTCTAGTCTCCCTCCTCTCCCTCCTCTCTCTGACCTTGGTGACCTTCCTTATAGAGAATAATTTCAGCCATTATTTTTACAATCTGGTCCATACTTTACCCTACCGCGTCTCACGGCTTTGTTCAAATATTTAAGATTTATTCAGGTCTGATACCGAACAAAAAATTGAAACCTCTTTAACTAACAGGCCCCTCTTTAATGTAAGGGCATTTGTCTAAATGATGTCTGAATAGAATCAACTTCGGACTCAATAAACCCAGCTCGAGATTTATAAATAGAACCAAACATCATAACCCTTCCATCCCCTGGTGAAAGGTGAACTGTATCTCTAGGTAATCCCAGATGCACTAGTGGTCCTAAATCCCACCTGTTGAGAGGGACTCGACCTCCGTTTACCATTCTGAGGACATCTTCTGTAAAGTGTGTGGATTCGATGGCCATCAAAAATAAAAATTAATAAAAAATAGGCTATATTACATAAAAATAAAAATCCTGGAGAGAGAGAGAGAAGTGTGGGACCTGCCTAAAAAAGACTATACATGCGTCTTATTGGTGGTTGTTGAAGAGTAATTTTACATTTATTGCTAATGCACAGCGCGGCAAAATGTTAAATTGAGGGTCAAATGGGGCAAATTACCCCTCTCCCATCCGTTTAACCACCGATGCTATCTACGTCTGGTGCTTAAGCAAGCGGTTACATTTAATTAGTTAAGTGATGAAACTAAAAGGGCTGGGAAATTCTGCCACGAGGACTACATCACTTTAAATCATCACTTAATGAATGCAGCCTACGTGGGAAAAGACGTAAAGACGTCTTAACCAGGCTGGTTGTTGGTCCACGTCGCCCCCTAGTGGAGACTGTTGACATGTACTTTAATGGTTATTCGAAGGTACATATGTAAGCAACCCTGACCACTCGTGTGTGCGGAGTCAAGGTCAGCTGACAATGACAGCGGCTATGGATTTATTGGCGTCTGAACTTATTTGAAGGTTAAACATAAATAGCCTACGTGAACAAGTAGGCTATAATAAAATAAAACATTAAACTTTATAGGCCTACTCGTGCTGCAACTACAGGCCTAATTTAGACTAAACATTTCAATACCAGGTGTCATTCCCGATAAACCGTTTAATCTTGTTCCTTATGATATACGATAGGTCACTCGGAGTAGCATATGCATGCTGAACGTGAAAATGTTCTTCTACCTCGATTGCCGGCATTAGCAAATGAAAGAAAATAGACGCATAAACGTCAACGACGAATTAGAAAAGTCAGTTGCTGAATTTGTATTCATGGCCTCGCCCACCTTGGCTTGCGACGGCCCACAGAAAGACATTAGGCGGCCTATTGATTTTGCAGCCAGGTGACACAGAGCATCTCGGCAGGTCGGAGGTAACAGCAAGGTGCTTACATTACGGAACAAGTTCGTGCCTGTGCTATCTGTGGCGATAACAAATGAACGTTGCATCCCTTGGCCAACAAAGAAGAGTTGAGGAAGAAATGGTTGGATTGGAGTTTGGGCATTCATTTATTCAGGAGTTAGGGGAGGAGTCAGGGAGCCAGGGGTTAGGGGAGGAGAGGGAGGACGTCATGTTTAAGAAACGAAACCTAAGGTTCGGAGGAACAGTAGTCACTCGACGTGCAAGCAGTTCTCTCTTTCAGGAGTAAAATCAACAATAACTACAACAAGGTGAGTAAAATAGCACAACTTTGATAGAAGTTAAAACCTTTCTTCCCCTTATGTAATAAGACAAAAAATGGAAATGCTCAATACATAAACGTTGTTGTCTGTCTAGGAATGGCCTCTCCTACTTCCTGGTCTGAAGAGAACTTTTCATGTCCCATCTGTCTGGATGTGTTCAGCAGCCCAGTGTTTACACCATGCGGACACAACTTCTGCAGAGCCTGTATCACAAAGTTCTGGGATGAACAAGCCCAGTGCAAATGTCCAGTTTGCAACGAGCTCTTCCACAATAGACCTGATTTGAGGGCCAATATCCTCGTATCAGAGATGGCTGCTCAGTTTAAAACGTCTGTACGAGTAAAAGAGCAGCCTTGTGTTGAACCAGGAGAAGTTTCCTGTGACGTCTGTACTGGGACCCAGCTGAAGGCCGTGAAGTCCTGCCTAGTGTGTCTTATCTCTTACTGCCAAACCCACCTGGAGCCACATCAGAGAGTCGCAGTCCTGAAGAAACATCAGCTGGTCGAGCCTTTGGACCATCTGGAAGAAAGGATGTGTAAGAAACATGACCGACTTCTGGAGCTCTTCTGCAGGACTGAACAGGTGTGTGTGTGTCTGTTGTGCACAGTGACGGACCACAAGTCCCATCCTGTTGTACCTCTGAAGGAGGACTATGAAGTGAAGATGGCCGGGCTGGGAAACATAGAGTCTGAAGTTCTCCAGATGATCCAGGAGAGAAAACAAAAGATTAAGGAGATCAAAGACACAATAAAATTGAGCAAGAAAGACGCAGACACAGAGATTGCCGATGGTTTGCAGGTCCTCACCACTCTGATGCGCTGCATTGAAAAGTGGCAGGAAGATTTTAACCAAACGGTTCAAGAGAAACTGAAATCCACAGAGAAACAAGCTGAAGACCTGATCAAAGAACTGGAGCAGGAAATTGAGGATCTGACCAATAGAAGCTCAGAGGTGAAGCAGCTCTCACACACTGAAGACCACCTCCACTTCCTCCAGGCCTTCAGATCCCTGAAGGATCCTCCACCCACCAGGGACTGGACGACGGTGGAGGTCCGTCCTCCGTCATACGTAGGGACCTTGAGGAGATCCCTGGATCAGCTGGAGGAGACACTGAACATGGAGATGAAGAAACTGCATGGTGATGATGATCTGAAGAGGGTCCAGCAGTATGAAGTAGATTTGACTCTGGATCCTGATACAGCAAATCCCTATGTCACCCTGTCTGAGGATAGGAAACAAGTACATTATGGAGGTCGAGGGAATAAACTCCCAGACAACCTGAAGAGATTTACACATTTGAATTGTGTTCTCTCGAGGCAGAGCTTCTCCTCAGGGAGATTTTATTTTGAGGTCCAGGTTAAAGATAAGTCTGTACGGTGTTTAGGAGTGGTCAGAGAGTCCATCAACAGAAAAGTTCACATTGCATTGACCGGTAAAAATGGCTGCTGGAGGATATCATTCAACAAGTATGTGTTTGTATTTCATGATGACCCTGTTGTCCGTGTCCCTCTGAGAGCTGAGCTCCAGAAGGTGGGGGTGTTTGTTGATTATGAAAAGGGTCTGCTCTCCTTCTATGATGTGGAAGCCAGGGTTCATATCTACTCTGCTACTGGCTGCACCTTCAGTGAGCCTCTCTATCCAATCCTCTATCCATTTGACTTTGATGATAGAATCTCTTCCCTCCTGATAATCTCACCTGTTAATCAAACAGACTAACACTGATTGATATTAAACAAACAAGAACTAATGATATTTCCTGAATAATCTGCTATAGATCAGAGAACTGCATTAATGTTGTACTGTTGTCATTTACAAAGTATGAAAATAACCCTGACTATTTTAAATATAGCCCATTGTAAATTATTATATTCCGCTATACTCTTTAATGTGTGTTTTCTCCATATATTTTTTTAGATAATACTGTCAATTAGTTGATATATTTCGGAATCATGAATGAATACCCAATTCATATTTCTTCCCTTTTCTGACTTTAATAAAAATGACGAGAAATGGAATCGTTACACTTTCAGTGGAAAATATGTTTTCAGGGGAAAAGGTACCTTACGTTTCAGCACAAGATCCGATTTGTTTAGTGAAACAAAATGGATATTTGAAGAACTTTAATTTAGGTAGATTGTAAAGAACACATACACACACACACACAGATTTATTCTGTCAACCTTTTCGCATTACACATAATAAATAAAATAACCTTTCCCGGCAGGTGACATGGGCAGTTTGTGTCCTTCAATGAACCTCTCGGACGGGCCTGCTCTCCCCCCAGCTGGGCTGGGGGTCTCCGGCTCACTCTGAGACCACGGTCATTTGAAAAGCAAGCTTAATATATGCAGGTGCTGGTATAGTAATACCAGTTCTACAATTACCTCTCGTGCTAGTCCCCTCCAATAGTATTGGAACAACATCCTGTTGTACCTCTGAAGGAGGAATGTGAAGTGAAGATGGCCCAGCTGGGAAACATAGAGTCTGAAGTTCTGCAGATTATCCAAGAGAGAAATCGAAAGATTAATGAGATCAAAGACACAATAAAATTGAGCAAAAAAGACGCAGACAGAGAGATTGCCGATGGTTTGCAGGTCCTCAACGCTCTGATGCGCTGCATTGAAAAGTGGCAGGAAGATTTCAACCAAACGGTTAAGGAGAAACTGAAATCCACAGAGAAACAAGCTGAAGACCTGATTAAAGAGCTGGAGCAGGAAATCGAGGATCTGACCAATAGAAGCTCAGAGTTGAAGCTGCTCCCACAAACTAAAGACCACCTCAACTTCCTCCAGGCCTTCAGATCCCTGAAGGATCCTCCACCCACCAGGGACTGGACCACGGTGGAGGTCCGTCCTCAGTCATACGTAGGGACTTTGAGGGGATCCCTGGATCAGCTGGAGGAGACACTGAACACGGAGATGAAGAAGCTGCGGGAAGTTGTTGAACTGAAGAGGGTCCAGCAGTATGAAGTAGTTGTGACTCTGGATCCTGATACAGCTCATCCCTGTCTCACCCTGTCTGACGATGGGAAACAAGTAAATTATGGAGGTTTAGTGAATCAACTCCCAGACAACCCTAAGAGATTTACATATTTTGCAGGTGTTCTCTCGAGGCAGAGCTTCTCCTCAGGGAGATTTTATTTTGAGGTCCAGGTTAAAGATACGTCTGTATGGTATTTAGGAGTGGCCAGAGAGTCCATCAACAGAAAAGCAAACATTGCATTGACCCCAAAAAATGGCTACTGGATGATATTATTCCACAAGGACTTGTTTTTATTTCATGATGACCCTGTTGTCCTTCTCCCTCTGAGAGCTGAGCTTCAGAAGGTGGGGGTGTTTGTCGATTGTGACGAGGGTCTGGTCTCCTTCTATGATGTGGAAGCCAAGGTTCATATCTACTCTGCTACTGGCTGCACCTTCAGTGAGCCTCTCTATCCATTCCTCTGTCCAATTGCCATCTGTGCCCCCCTGATCATCTCACCTGTCAATCAAACAGACTAAGACACTGTTTGATATTAAACAATCAAGAACTAAGGATATTTCCTGAATAATCTGCTATTTTAGATCTGAGAGAACTGCATTAATGTTGTACTGTTGTCATTAATCAAGTATGAAAATAACCCAGACTATTTTAAATATAGCCCATTGTAAATTATTATATTCCACTATATTCTTTAATGTGTGTTGTCACCGTATATATTTTTAATATAATATTGTCAACTGTTTGTTATGTAGAACAACTTTGGAGGATACCGATTTTAACATATTTACATTTCTATAAGTTGTATAGTTGATATATTTTGGAATCATGAATAAATACCCAATTCAATCTATTTTCACTTTTCTGGAAAAGGTACATTATGTTTCTGCACATTACATAGATCCTAGATGTTTTTAGTCAAACAAAAGGGATATTTGAAGAACTTTAATTTAGGTAGCCCAGATTGTAAAGAACACACACACACACACACACACACACACACACACACACACACACACACACACACACACACACACACACACACACACACACACACACACACACACACACACACACACACACACACACACACACACACACGTGTGTGTCATGGGCAGTTTGTGTCCTTCAATGAACCTCTCAGACGGACCTGCTCTCCCTCCAGCTGGTCTCCGCTCACTCTGAGACAACGTAATTTGAAAAGCCAGCTTTGTTTCATGTGAAGGTACATAGAATAATACACGGAGTCGGGCTGTGTCTCTTTGTAACATGTATTAACGAGTCGGCATAACAGGACTGACACGTGTTGACTAACCGAGTCCATACACACACAAGCCCACAAGAGGTGCAACATCTCCCCTCCTTTAGTATAACGCAATACCAAACAATAACATGGAAAGTATTAGACATTAGAACATTGGTGCTCATATTCACACATCGAAATAGTGCAATAGAAATAATTTATCAAGACGAGACAGTAAGTCAACATCAACCAGGACTTTTGCAGAACTATAACCATAAAATAGTAGTATCAAGGCATACACAAGACAATCGAATAAGAACATTAAAAGTTTTTTTTTGAGAAACAATAGTTCACTGTCCCGCATGCATGCGCGTGTGTGGGTGTGTCCGGCCCTGTAACGCACGGCATGGTGTGGACAAAGCCCGTGGGGGAGATGGCGTGACCTCGGGCCGACGACCTTGGAGACGTGGCAGGGCTGCTGACGACTTCCTCCACATTGCCCCCGCCCGCCTGGCCCCCGTCAGCCGCACCCGCGTCCACAGGCTGCTCAGGTGGCCGTTCTTCGCAGAGCTGCTGGCTGTGGGGTGGGCCACCTCTGCTGGTCGGAGATCGACCCCGTTGCGACGATACGCGGTTCCCTCCACGTTGACGAAATAGGCCCACCTACTGCAAGCATACACCTCTCCTCCGTCGGCCCGTCCTGTCACCTGGTAGCGGTTTTCATCCTGATGGGCTGGCCGATGTTCAGCTCCGGCAGATCCCTCGCAGATCTGTCGTAAGTCAGCATCGCTGCCCGACGCTTCACTCTCAGCTTGTCTGTAACCCCAATGATGACCTGAGACCCTAGCAGCTGGTAAGCCACAGGGAGAAGCTACGCAAGGCATCAGAGTGGGTCGGCTTAGCTCAGGAGATAGAGCAGTTGTCTTGTAACTGAAAGGTTGCTAGTTCGATCCCCAGCTCCTCCTAGCTGAGTGTTGATGTGTCCCTGAGCAAGACACTTAACCCTAACCGCTCCTGATGAGCTGGCTGTCGCCTTGCGTGGGTGACTCTGCCGTCGGTGTGTCAATCTGTGTATATTAACCGATGTAAGTCGCTTTGGATAAAAGCGTCTGCTAAATGCCCTAATTGTAATCAGTCAGCCTCCGTGACATCAGTCGCTGTGCTGGGCTGTAGCGCATGCCCTCAGTGGGCAAAGGCTCTTCCTAATCTTCACTGCAGACTCTGCCTTGCCGTTAGCCTTTGGGGGTCTCGGGAGGACATGACATGTTCGAAGTCCCACTCCCTCGCAAACGCCCGAAACTCTAGGCTTCACGCCACTGTGCTATTGCCTAGCGTCGCCGCCCCTGAAAAAGCGCATTTGTTAAGCTGTTTGGTACATCACGGCTTAATACAAGGACCTATACATATGGAGATTGTTAATGCACTAGGTTAATAATTCCACAATGAAAAAATATTGAGCAATGACAGTAAATAAAGTGTGTAAAGTGAACCGTAAACAAAGTGCCCGACAGTACATAAAGTAAGTAACTATGAATTAATGTGAACATCATTGTAAGCCCAAACTGTGGATCATGGGTATCAGGGCCATATATGTAGTCATAAAACAACTGATTTAACGTTATGAAAAATGGATCTTAAAATATACAGGGTCTGGGGGCCTCTGCCGGACCAGGCTCGACCTCAGTCCACATCTGCGCCTGCAATGATTCTGAAGGTGATGGGTCAGCATCCACCGCTCAGCAGACCCGGGACTCAACCGACCCGTGACTCAACAGATCCGGGACCAATCAGACCCGGGACCAAACAGACCCGGGACCCAACAGACCCGGGACCCAACAGACCCGGGACTCAGCAAAGACCCAGGACGCCGTAGACCCAGCGGCAGAGATCGAGGACAAAGCACAGACTGAGGACAGGACGCAGCGGACCACATACTGACAGATACGCCCTTATATGGTGATGTTACCCAACCGATCCGTGGGATTTCCGAGCTATACACGCAGGCCTGTTCCGACACGACTCAGAGGGTCTTGACCTCCGTCCCTGCCCGCGAGTATAGACCAGATAGAGTACAGCCCTCCATCCCTTCCCGCGAGTATAGAGCAGATAGAGTCTAGACCTCCGTCCCTTCCCGCGAGTAGACCAGATTGTTCACGCTGAAGTGATTAAGCTGAAGCCGTGGCCTGCGCCATCTCCGCGTAATAGTTAATCCGGTTGGAGGCGCCGTGAGTGTGGTCAGAGTTCGGCACTGGGGAGCCCAGGGTGGGCGAGTACGAGGCGAGGCCTGACGTCTGCGACCGCATGTCCCCGAGGTGGCCCGACCCAAAGTCCCTCATGCTGCCCCTGATGGCGCCGCTGAGGTGGTTGTTGCTGCCGCTGCCCGTGAGCACCGAGGTCATGTTGGACACGAAGCTGTTGAAGCAGGGGCTGTGGTCCAGGGACGGGGACGAAGAGGACTTGGACTCCTGGGAGCTGGGGGAGTCCTGCAGGCTGGTCGGAGAGGAGGAGGAGCTGAGGAGGCTGGAGGTGTCTGAGACGGAGATTTTCAGCACCGCGTCCTCCTCCGACTTCACCGCAGCGGCTGCGTTCTCTCCGCTCGCGTCGTTCCTCCTCTTCCTCTTCCTCCTGAAGTTCCCGTTGTCGAACATCTTCTCACAGTTGGGATCAAGAGTCCAGTAATTTCCTTTGCCTTTAAAAACAAATGAATGACAGAGAACGTTAGTAATTATTCCATCGCGTCACCTTTTGGGTCATGAACAGTGGGAACATTGGGAATAGATTATAGGCCTATACATAGATTATGCTGTTCAACTCGGTGCATGAACAGTAGGAACACTGTAGATTATCGATGACAGATTATAGATTGCATTGTTTTAAGACGTACCGGGGTCATCCTCGTCACGTGCCACCTTCTTGAAGCAGTCGTTGAGTGACAGGTTGTGTCTGATCGAGTTCTGCCAGCCCGCCTTGCTCTTCTTGTAGAACGGGAAGTTCTCCGCCACGTACTGGTAGATCTGACTCAGGGTCAGTTTCTTCTCCTGCGCGTTCTGGATGGCCATGGCGATGAGCGCCGAGTAGGAGTAGGGCGGCCGCACCATCCGGAACAGCTCCTGCTGGCTGGACACCGACAGCCAGCCCAGGTCCGCCCCTCCGAAGCTGGTGGGAGGCGGCGGGAAGAACGGCCGCTGGCCGGCGCCGTGGTACCCGGGCTGGAGGTAGGACGAGGCGGCCCCGGGGCCCCCGGACAGGTAGGGGGAGGCCGGGGTGATGCCGGACCCGTTCAGCCACAGGTAGGGGTTGGAGGCCGGTGCGCTGTAGTCCCCAAGCCCGTAGCCGCCGGGCGGGTGGTGCGCCGGGGGCCTCTGGGCGGCGTGGTGGTGATGGTGGTGGTGGTGGAGGTTCTGTTGGTGGAGGTTCTGCTGGTACATGCCCAGGTTGTCGCAGTACACGGCCATGTCCAGGAGCTCCTGTGCGCTGTGCTGCTGCTGGATAGGGGGGCTGCTGGGCCGCGGGTTCGATGGCTGATGTCCAAACGTGCTGTTCATAGTCCTGATCAGCGATGCGTCACGACGTCAGGCATGGACGAGTGGAGAGGTGATCCCCAGAAGTAGACTTCCTGCGTTGCTGTTGTTGCTGTGGGACTGGAGCGGTGATCCCTGAGGGAGGAGTATTTATGGAGCACGGCCCAGCCCTCTCTACAGGTAGCCCGCTGGGACGGAGCCCACTCCTAGGGAGGGCGGGTCCCACCCTTTCAGCCCGGTGGACTGTCTGCTCTGAGATCTGCCTTTCAATGAGCCACACCGAAACCGCGTCCTGGCTGAGCGCTCATCTGAGGTTCTTCTGAAGAGTTCAGATATTTAGTCAAGAATGACGAAAGTAATTGAGTCACACTAAACGTATTTAGTCACGACTAAATAACCCCCCCGAAAATATAAAAAATATCGAAATCAAAACGAAAATAAATAAATAGGGCTGTTAAATTAAAAAGAAAATAGGAACTTTAATTAACGGATTTTGAGCATTAACTTCAAAAACTTGCTTAACCTTCTTGAAGTTTTGCTTAAGATTCCACCGTGCATTAAGGCCCTATATAACCTCCATCATCATATTATTATTATGTTTGGTAAAAGGCTTCTGACGGAACGAAACCACCGCTGGCCTCTGACACTGCTATTAGTGAGGCCTTGAGTGAGGAGCAACGCACCGCTGGGCCCACTGGCTTTATGGTAAGAGTCAGGAGAAATGAGTCGATATATCACATTATATAAGGATAAATAATGACGACATCCTGTTGCCTCTGTGCCGTCGACCCGGGCTGGGCTCTGGGTCAACGCCCTGAAAAAGAGGAGGCTGGATGGGTCTCTCTGGTCTCCCTCCTCTTCCTCCTCTCTCTAGTCTCCCTCCTCTCCCTCCTCCCTTCTCTAGTCTCCGTCCTCTCTCTAGTCTCCCTCCTCTCCCTCCTCCTCTTCCTCTCTCTCTCCCTCCTCTCTCTAGTCTCCCTCCTCTCCCTCACCTCCCTCCTCTCTCTAGTCTCCCTCATCTCCCTCCACCTCTCTCTAGTCTCCCTCCGCTCTCTAGTCTCCCTCCTCTCCCTCCTCTCTCTGACCTTGGTGACCTTCCTTATAGAGAATAATTTCAGCCATTATTTTTACAATCTGGTCCATACTTTACCCTACCGCGTCTCACGGCTTTGTTCAAATATTTAAGATTTATTCAGGTCTGATGCCTAACAAAAAATTGAAACCTCTTTAACTAACAGGCCCCTCTTTAATGTAAGGGCATTTGTCTAAATGATGTCTGAATAGAATCAACTTCGGACTCAATAAACCCAGCTCGAGATTTATAAATAGAACCAAACATCATAACCCTTCCATCCCATTGTGACAGGTGAACTGTATCTCTAAGTAATCCCAGATGCACTAGTGGTCCTAAATCCCACCTGTTGAGAGGGACTCGACCTCCGTTTACCATTCTGAGGACATCTTCTGTAAAGTGTGTGGATTCGATGGGCATCAAAAAAAAAAATGGGGCAAATTACCCTTCTCCCATCAGTTTAACCACGATTCTATCTACGTCTGGTGCCGTAAGCAAGCGGTTACATTTAATTAGTTAAGTGATAAAACCACGAGGACTACAACCCTTTAAATCATCACTTAATGAACGCGACCTACGTGTGAGGGAAAAGACGTAAAGACGTCTGAACCAGGCTGGTTGTTGGTCCAGGTCGCCCCCTAGTGGAGACTGTTGGCATGTACTTTAATGGTTATTCGAAGGTACATTTGTAAGCAACCCTGACCACTCAAGTGTGTGCGAAGTCAAGGTCAACTGACAATGACAGCAGCTATGGATTCATTGGCGTCTAAACTTATTTGAAGGTTAAACATTAATGTGTGAACAAGTATAATATAATAAAACATTAAACTTTATAGGCTACTCGTGCTGCAACTACAGGCCTAATTTAGACTAAACATTTCAATACCAGCTGTCATTCCCGATAAACCGTTTAATCTTGTTCCTTATGAAATACGATAGGCCACTCGGAGTTGCATATGCATGCTGAACGTGACAATTTTCTTCTACCTCGATTGCCGGCATTAGCAAATGAAAGAAAATAGACGCATAAACGAGCGAATTAGAAAAGTCAGTTGGTGAATTTGTATTCATGGCCTCGCCCACCTTGGCTTGCGACGGCCAGGAGGCAGTAGTAGGCCTATTGATTTTGCGGCCAGGTGACAGAGCATCTCGGCAGGTCGGAGGTAACAGCTATGCTTACATTGCGGAACAAGTTCGTGCCTGTGCTATTTGTGGCGAGAACAAAACAACGTTGCATCCCTTGGCCAACAAAGAAGAGTTGAGGAAGAAATGGTTGGATTGGACATTCATTAATTCAGAAGTTAGGGGAGGAGTCAGGGGTTAGGGGAGGAGCCAGGGGTTAGGGTAGGAGAGGGAGGACGTCATGTTTAAGAAACGAAACCTAAGGTTCGGAGAAACATTAGTCACTCGACGTGCAAGCAGTTCTCTCTTTCAGGAGTATAATCAAACAAAAACTACAACAAGGTGAGTAAAATAGCACAACTTTGATATAAGTTAAAACCTTTCTTCCTCTTATGTCATAAGACAAATAATGGAAATGCTCAATACATAAACGTTGTTGTCTGTCTAGGAATGGCCTCTCCTACTTCCTGGTCTGAAGAGAACTTTTCATGTCCCATCTGTCTGGATGTGTTCAGCAGCCCAGTGTTTACACCATGTGGACACAACTTCTGCAGAACCTGTATCACAAAGTTCTGGGATGAACAAGCCCAGTACAAATGTCCCGCTTGCAACGAGCTCTTCCACACTAGACCTGATTTGAGGGCCAATATTCTCGTATCAGAGATGGCTGCTCAGTTTAAAACATCTGTTAAGGTAAAAGAGCAGCCTTGTGTTGAATCAGGAGAAGTTCCCTGTGACGTCTGTACTGGGACCCAGCTGAAGGCCGTGAAGTCCTGCCTAGTGTGTCGTATCTCTTACTGCCAAACCCACCTGGAGCCACATCAGAGAGTCGCAGGCCTGAAGAAACATCAGCTGGTCGAGCCTTTGGACCATCTGGAAGAAAGGATGTGTAAGAAACATGACCGACTTCTGGAGCTCTTCTGCAGGACTGAACGGGTGTTTGTGTGTCAGTTCTGCACAGAGGGTGACCACAGATCCCATCCTGTTGTACCTCTGAAGGAGGAATATGAAGTGAAGATGGCCCAGCTGGGAAACATGGAGTCTGAAGTTCCGCAGATGATCCAGGAGAGAAAACGAAAGATTAAGGAGATCAAAGACACAGTAAAATTGAGCAAGAAAGATGCAGACACAGAGATTGTCGATGGTTTGCAGGTCCTCACTGCTCTGATGCGCTGCATTGAAAAGTGGCAGGAAGATTTCAACCAAACGGTTCAAGAGAAACTGAAATCCACAGAGAAACAAGCTGAAGACCTGATCAAAAAGCTGGAGCAGGAAATTAAGGATCTGACCAATAGAAGCTCAGAGGTGAAGCAGCTCTCACACACTGAAGACCACCTCCACTTCCTCCAGGCCTTCAGATCCCTGAAGGATCCTCCACCCACCAGGGACTGGACCACGGTGGAGGTCCGTCCTCCGTCATACGTAGGGACCTGGAGGAGATCCCTGGATCAGCTGGAGGAGACACTGAACATGGAGATGAAGAAACTGCATGGTGTTGAACTGAAGAGGGTCCAGCAGTATGAAGTAGATGTGACTCTGGATCCTGATACAGCTGCTTCCAGGCTCATCCTGTCTGAGGATAGGAAACAAGTACATTATGGAGGTTTAGGGAAAAAACTCCCAGACATCCTGAAGAGATTTACACGTTTTTCATGTGTTCTCTCGAGTCAGAGCTTCTCTTCAGGGAGATTTTACTTTGAGGTCCAGGTTAAAGATAAGTCTGTACGGTGTTTAGGAGTGGCCAGAGAGTCCATCAACAGAAAAGCAGACATTGCATTGACCCCTAAAACTGGCTGCTGGAGGATATCATTCAACAAGGATGTGTTTGTATTTCATGATGACCCTGTTGTCCGTGTCCCTCTGAGAGCTGCGCTCCAGAAGGTGGGGGTGTTTGTCGATTATGAAAAGGGTCTGCTCTCCTTCTATGATGTGGAAGCAAGGGTTAAAATCTACTCTGCTACTGGCTGCACCTTCACTGAGCCTCTCTATCCAATCCTCTATCCACTTGACTTTGATAGTATGAAACCTTCCCTCCTGATAATCTCACCTGTCCAGCAAACAGACTAACACTGTTTGATATTCAAATGAACAAGAACTAATGATATTTCCTGAATAATCTGCTATTTGATATCTGAGAGAACTGCATTAATGTTGTCCTGTTGTCATTTACCAAGTATGAAAATAACCCTGACTACTTTAAATATAGCCCATTGTAAATTATTATATTCCACTATTCTTTAATGTGTGTATTCTCCGTATCTTCCTTTCATATAATATTGTAAATTGTTTGTTATGTAGATCAACTTCAGAGGATACCGTTAACATAAATTTACATTACTATTTGTATTGATATATTGCGGAATCATGAAAAAATACCCAATTCAATCTCTTGTCACTTTTTGGGCGTTTGCACTGGACTTTTTTTTCTGACTTTGACTTTGCTTCTGCACATAACATAGATCCTCTGCTGTATCTGACCGGCGCGATGGAGGGAACACTCGAGCCTGTGGATCGTTCACTTCATTTTAATCCACATAGGCCTACCTAACGTAGCGCCAATATAATGCTTAATTATGTGGATTGAGTGATCCATTCATATTTTTGGTGACGACATTGGTGACAAATTAAATGTGAAGGGAGAAATAAAACGACTAGAGGGCCGCGTTATGAAACGATGCGTCAGATAAACGATCGCACACTACGACAGGGCATAAACTCCACATATGAATCCTATTTAACGGCCCGTTCCCGTATATCATTTGAATTTTTTCTTAAGTGACCGTAACATAGGCTTACCTTTGTTATCCGTTCGGTCCTTGCAGAGACAACAGATAGAATAAGATTATTAATAAGAGGGAAATCGTCGAGCGATATCTCTTGTTCAGAATGGTTTTTCAATATGTATGCAACAGTTGACATGCAAACCTTAGATTCATAGAAAAAAAAAAGTCAACGTTTTATGCAGCTCATTGTGACGTCATACGAGAGATGACCTCTCCACCGTGGCCATGGGTGTGTTCCCGTCCTGTTCTGTGTTCGTGCGTGCGTGTGTTACGGACAGTGCTGTTAGCAGAGGTTATCAGAGCAGAGGCGAGACGTTTGCATGTCATGAATATTCATAAGTAAGAGCCAAAATCCTGTCGTTCCTCCCCGCCCACCTCCTCCACTACGATCATAGCAGTGTGAAACAGGAGCACCATAGGATTCTTTCACCAAATACGACTCACAGGGCATACATTGCTATTCCTGAACACTGCAAAATGAATGAAAAAACGAAGCAGTAACACCTTTAAGAAAACTAAATTGAACTGTGATGAGTTTTACCATTTGAAAAATAAGTTCTTAAAATTAAGTCGTTTTTTTAAAAAAAAAGTAGATTTTATGATATATTTAGGAATTATAAACTATTATTTATTTATTTTTATGGAAATTTAGGTCATCATTTTGACTGGTGAGCTGTAAGTCACTTCCTAATATCAGAAGTCGGTGTGCTTGTATTATTTAGGAGTGGAGTTCCAATCCCTTTGCTCCATTGCTCCAGTGTGGTTAACGGCTGGTCAGCGCTTTTTGAATCACCCTGCAAATCAACACAGAAAATACCACAGACCGATGTCTATAATGCAATAAAAAAAAAAGAATAAATAACATTACAGCACATATTTAGATTAATAAATGGGTAATACTCGTAGCCACAAGCTAATGTAAACATACTATTGTACTAACAATCTAACGTAGGCCAAAAGCACGCATGTCTGATTGTTGATTTCGTCTAATTTTACGAGTGTCCGCCTGTACTTTGTGCACCCTGATGTCCTTTCTGCCCTCTTGTCTTCTGTCATTGATCAATATGACATTTTAACCACGGTGGTTGAATTAAAATCAGAGTGGGGACAGCAAATGCAGCTCGAAAGCGACCTCCCACACATGAGCAATGGAATCATTTGATTTTATTATGTGCCTTGTGATGTGGCGATGGTACATGTATTTTTGGAATTTTAAATGCTGCAATAAATTATGTTGACTTCTAACAAGTCCAACTTTGCTGTATAAATCCAACAGTAGTATGAGTAATATTGGCGGTAACCACTGTTTTTGGTTGCGAAATTGTGCCAGCTGGGCATTCCGTGGTATTTGTCCACTGGTGACGCCACTGAGGTTATAGTAGGCTAACGATGCTCTTAGCATGCTACGAGTAGGCCTACCCCTGGAGTCCTTGTTAGCTACGAGCGTTTGCACAACGTTCGTTACCAACGATGCTTTTCTGTTAAAGGTGTGAAAACTGTACGATGCTCGTTCGACCCACTTCACGATCCACTTAGGCTAACGATGCTTTTGGGGAAACAGGGCCCAGGGCCATAAAACAACCTTGTATAACGTTATTGTAGCATATACCGACTATGTTTGTTGTTCGCTTCTTTCAAAACATATCACAACGGTATTGCAGCGCGCCGCTTACTATTGGTGCTAGGGGCAGCAATTGCCGCGCGTAAAATGCGCACCGCGGCGCCGGTGTGTGGTGGGCTGAAGAGAGATGGAGAGCGAGAGACACAGGGAGAAGGAGAGCGAGAAACAGACATGGAATGGAGAAAGACACATATAGAGAGACAGATCTCTTGGCCAAGAAAGAAGAGTAGAGGAAGAAATGTGACCGAGGTCACGGGCAAGAATGATCAAAGACGTCCAGTAGGGGGCGCCAGGACTTTAAAATCACAAGGGGCGCAAAGAGTGACCGTTCTGTTGGTGAGAGATATGTGAAGCGTTAGCTGAATGGTCCTGCATGTTAATTAATGTTTTACAAATGAATTTCCCCCACTGAGAACGTTCAAAACTACATCCTTGTGGACAGTTATTTTCCGCTCACAATATGTTGACAGGACAACGAAACAGCCTGCCCTGGCAATCATATCCCTTCTTTTCCGAGTAGGCTATACTAGGTTATTAATTTATCCTGGAAATGATTAATAGGATATTAAATAAATCCCAGCATCACACCAAAAGGAGGTGGCTAATCAGAGCTAAACATATCTATCTGCGTCTCAATTCCACATGGTAAGAGAGCAACACAAAACAGGTTTATAATATTAGGATCTTTTATTTTCTTTAAATCAAGCAGGTTACATTTCATTCGTTTTTACATAATCTGATATTTGCAAATATGCTCATGAATTAAATGATTTGTAATCCTTATCGAAAAAAATCATAAAAGAATGAGGTGATTAATGATCACTATTGGGATCAACAGTGATCAGTGATCACCCTACTAATGTGGGCATTACGTATGCAGGCAGAAAAAGAAAAGTTCCCATTAAGGTCTCATGTGAAACACCACAGGTCTGAAATACTCAGGAACACATGAAAATGGCACAAATGAATTTCACTCTCCAATCTTTTGCTAAAGAGTCGTTGACAGGCCCACAGAGAGCCTGGAGCTCATGGGCCAACATTCACACACATTCTGCTTCATGAAGAGGTCAGATTATCGTCAGTCCATAGACATTACATGCAAGGACACTGAACATTTGGCCGGATTACACAGACATGCAATCCAAAACAAAATGGGTAAAGATAAAGCATGTTTATTGATGCAGCAAATATATCCTCCAAAGCACTTCAAGCCCTCAAAGAATGAAACTCAAACGCAGATGAGGTAAGAGAATAAACTTTTAAATTAAAGTGGAGCGACCCAGGGACAAGTCTGGTTTGGGTTTAAGATTATGGATGGTTAACTTTGTGTAACGTGTTTGGACAAGCGAGTTCAGGTATTAGGCAAGCGGGTTTAGGCAAGCGAGTTCAGGTATTAGGCAAGCGAGATTAGGCAAGCGAGTTCAGGTATTAGGCAAGCGAGATTAGGCAAGCGAGTTCAGGTATTAGGCAAGCGACTTTAGGTATTAGGCAAGCGACTCTAGGTATTAGGCAAGCGACTCTAGGTATTAGGCAAGCGACTCTAGGTATTAGGCAAGCGACTCTAGGTATTAGGCAAGCGACTCTAGGTATTAGGCAAGCGACTCTAGGTATTAGGCAAGCGACTCTAGGTATTAGGCAAGCGACTTTAGGTATTAGGCAAGCGACTTTAGGTATTAGGCAAGCGACTTTAGGTATTAGGCAAGCGACTTTAGGTATTAGGCAAGCGACTTTAGGTATTAGGCAAGCGAGTTTAGGTATTAGGCAAGCGAGTTTAGGTATTAGGCAAGTGAGTTTAGGCAAGCAAGTTCAGGTATTAGCAAGCGAGTTTAGCCAAGCAAGTGCAGGAAAGCGAGTATAGCCAAGCGAGTGCAGGAAAGAGAGTATAGCCAAGCGAGTGCAGGCAAGCGAGTCAAGCTAAGCGAGTTTAGGTTTTATGCAAGCGAGTTTAGGTAAGAGTCAAATTACTTTAGGCCCCACTTTATTTGCGGTTAAATTGCGGCATTAGGTTTAGAAAGAAGGTTGAGATCCAGGCTCAGGTTTGCTTCCAGCCTTGTCCCTCTAGTCGCTCCCTATAAAGAGGGTTCCCAGCTGTTAGAAATACAACAGCTGGGATTACAGATGTGGAGTACAGAAATAAATGACAAAGATTGATTCAAACATTCTTCAAATAATTACTTTCTCTCCATTGAAACCCAGTCATATTTTAGGATCTCAGAGGTCCCAATGGGGTCTACTAGAAGGGGCAGACTTACAAGCTCTATAGAGTGTTCACTGTGTGTTAATGTTGGGTGTGGATTAAAGTGCTGGTGTAGCCAGGGATCCTCAGGGTTTATGGAGAGTAGGACACACTGGTGTAGTTCAGTACTGTGAAGTAAATTGATGCAAAAATCAGAATCAGTTTCAAGGGCAATCAAATGTCTATAAACGCAGGAACAGCCCCATCTGGTCTCAATCAGCATTTGATTTCATAGACTTAAATTAGCGAAAAAACAAGCATTTATTTACAGCAACAGTCCTAGTGCTGGAGTACCAGGTTTCAAAAAATGTCAACACGAAACCTCCAGGTGAATTGGAGTTACTGCATTTAATTACCTTCTTAAGAGCACACTAGTCAGTGGAGATGTTCACAGAAAAGACTGGTCTTCAGACCTTTATAAAGATCAGGAGGGATTATATAATTGCCGTCTGATGCGTTAGGTCTGTTCAAGGAGGAAGTAAATATTTACCAGCCTTGGGTCTCTGCACCATGACACACAGCTGCCGCACATCTGGTCTCCCTTTAAGTCGCCTGAAGGAGAGGTCAACTTTATTGAACCTAAGTGGAATGGATCACAAAAAAGGTAAGGATAAATCAAAGCTAATCATAGAAAGGATGAAAACAAGCATTGTCCAACATAGGGTTTGATGATATTTTGATTTAAAAACATTTAGGTGTACGATCCAACCATCAAAAACAGGCTCTTCTTATCATGTTTCCAATGTGCCCAGAGTTGCTACGCCCTCACCGGCCACCAGGTGAAATACTTGATTTTGTCAGTAAAAGGAGCAACGTAGCCATCCAGCTGGAGTACAGCAATAGTAGAGGAGCGAGTCAAAAGAATGCGTATGAGCACCTTCAGCCATTGGCTCTTGTTCAAGGACATCCCACTGATTGGCTGAAGTCAGATCTTATTCCCTAGAAAGTTTGTTATAGAAGAAGCCCCTAGTATCAAAGCAACATACCCGCCAAACAAAACTAACCTTGTTGAATAAATGAAAATGTCCTCAAGATGGTCATTCCAGTATCTTACCGGTTCCACATGGAGTCTCTAGTCTGCTGTCCTGTCCTCTGCTCCGGGTCGCGGTCCCGAGTATAAAGAACCAGTCAGTCATCAAGCTGCTTGTTGTCTTCAAAGAGCTGGAGGTTTGACTGCCTGCACCATGAGGACGCTGTGGATACGGTATGGGACCATTTAACAGCGGATCTGAACTGCAGAACTTTAATCACATCAGCTGTAGATTTATGTACCTTCTCCGGAAGGATGAGGGGGGGGGGGGGGGTCGTCAGCCACTGAGCAGTAATCTTCATCCCAAGTGACTCCTTCAATCCTGCTGGAGCAAACACTCAGTTACCATTTGGAGATAACCCAGCTACCCTAGTGTACTCACTACCAAGTGATACAACCCAGTTCAGTGTTTCCCCCAGACGATGTCTTAGTCAAGGTGGTGTGGGGGGGGGGGGGTCTTCGTGAGGGTTTCAGTTCCCAATAATACATACAACCGCCTTTTCAATTCCATTCAAAAAGCTTTATTGCACGACTATTGTTTTGAACAGTATACAGTGCTACCGACAAATTATTCATCTATATTTTTTGTACTTGAGGAAAGTATGTTTTCTCTCCCTACGAGAGTTTTGCAGTTTGTTATTGCATAACTATTTTTTTTATATACAACTTTTCTACATTGGTAGTCAAGGCGGGGCCCTACTGTTGTTAAGACGGCCTTAACCATACAGTGCTGGGGGAAACACTGCAGTTACTCGAGTTAAACATCCGAGTTTAGTCCCCTAATGGCGATACCGTGGTTGCGCCCTTTGATTTTCTCGTTGATCAGATTGACCTGGAGGAAGAGCTTACCTTCCATGGATGAGGAGCTGGTTGGTCTAAACACGAGCCGCCTTCGGACCTCCACCGCCGGATCCCCCAGCCGTCCACCACCGGGACCGTCTCCTCCAGGACCTCCACCGGGCCAACCGCCTGGACCTCCGCAACGTCGCCTCATTTCTTCTGAAATGAGACACACGTTCTATTTGCACCCCGGACATTCTTCCCCGTTCATGATGCACTGGAGAAGAGTTTAGCTTAACTGGATGAGGAGCCGCCGCCGCCGGGCCCTCCAGGACGCCGCCTCCAGGCCCTCCAGGACGCCACCGCCGGGCCCTCCAGGACGCCACCGCCGGGCCCTCCAGGACGCCACCGCCGGGCCCTCCAGGACGGCCGCCGCCAGGCCCTTCTGAAACGCGAGGCACAAGTTCCAGTTGCACACAAAAACATTTCTCCCCTTTCAGGATGCACTGGAGAAGTGTTTAACTTTACTGGATGAGGAGCCGCCACCTGGCTCTCCATGCCGCCCCTTCCAGGTTGGACGCCTCCAGGACCTCCAGGCCACCTCCGCCTCCAGGCCGTCCTCCGCCTCCAGGACCTCCGCCTCCGGGACCTCCGCCTCCGGGACCTCCGCCTCCGGGACCTCCGCCTCCGGGACCTCCGCCTCAGTCCTTCTGAAAAGCGAATGACACGTTCCATTTGCACACTGCACATTTCTCCCCGTTCATGATGCAGATAATCAACTCCTCTGCTGTAGCTCCCACAGATGCCATCCTGTGCAGCCTTGAGTGAGGCATTATATAACCCAACAGCCAGCCACACACACCTAGCCTACATCCTGGAGCTGGTCCTAGTGGCTGAGAATGCATCTGATATTTTTCAGAACACTTCAGAGTTGCTGTGGCTGCATGTCAAAGGTTAAATTCTAAACAATTCACCAAGCCTAGAAGAAATGTGCAGTTGTGCAGTTCCATGTCTCACCGTTCTGCATCCCTTGGGCTGCACGGCTCCCGGCCTTCCCTCGATCTGCAGCGAGCGCCTCCAGACAACCGCCACGGACAGGGCCGACGGACTGCGGGGACAAGGGAGACAGTTGTGGGGGGGCCCAAGGCAGAGGGGGGGCCCATGGCAAAAAAATAAATAATAATAATAATAATAAGAATTACCTATCGGCCACGTCTTTCTCTCCCCCCCCCCCCCCCCTAGTGTACTCACTACCAAGTGATACAACCCAGTTCAGTGTTGCCCCCAGACGATGTCTTAGTCAAGGTGGTGTGGGGGGGGGGGGTCTTCGTGAGGGTTTCAGTTCCCAATAATACATACAACCGCCTTTTCAATTCCATTCAAAAAGCTTTATTGCACGACTATTGTTTTGAACAGTATACAGTGCTACCGACAAATTATTCATCTATATTTTTTGTACTTGAGGAAAGTATGTTTTCTCTCCCTACGAGAGTTTTGCAGTTTGTTATTGCATAACTATTTTTTTATATACAACTTTTCTACATTGGTAGTCAAGGCGGGGCCCTACTGTTGCTAAGACGGCCTTAACCATACAGTGCTGGGGGAAACACTGCAGTTACTCGAGTTAAACATCCGAGTTTAGTCCCCTAATGGCGATACCACCAGTTCATGGCTGCGCTCTTTGATTTTCTCGTTGATCAGATTGACCTGGAGGAAGAGCTTACCTTCCATGGATGAGGAGCTGGTTGGTCTAATCACGAGCCGCCTTAGGACCTCCACCGCCGGATCCCCCAGCCGTCCTCCACCGCCGGGACCGTCTCCTCCAGGACCTCCACCGGGCCAACCGCCTGGACCTCCGCAACGTCGCCTCATTTCTTCTGAAATGAGACACGCGTTCTATTGGCACCCCGGACATTCCTCCCCATTCATGATGCACTGGAGAAGAGTTTAGCTTAACTGGATGAGGAGCCGCCGCCTCCGGGCCCTCCAGGACGCCGCCTCGGGCCCTCCAGGACGCCACCGCCGGGCACTCCAGGACGCCACCGCCGGGCCCTCCAGGACGCCACCGCCGGGCCCTCCAGGACGCCACCACCGGGCCCTCCAGGACGCCACCGCCGGGCCCTCCAGGACGCCACCGCCGGGCCCTCCAGGACGCCCGCCGCCAGGCCCTTCTGAAACGCGAGACACAAGTTCCAGTTGCACACTAAAACATTTCTCCCCTTTCAGGATGCACTGAAGAAGTGTTTAACTTTACTGGATGAGGAGCCGCCACCTGGCTCTCCATGCCGCCCCTTCCAGGTTGGACGCCTCCAGGACCTCCAGGCCACCGCCGCCTCCAGGCCGTCCTCCGCCTCCAGGACCTCCGCCTCAGTCCTTCTGAAAGGCGAATGACACGTTCCATTTGCACACTGCACATTTCTCCCCGTCCATGATGCAGATAATCAACTCCTCCTCTGCTTTAGCTCCCACAGATCTGACTGATGCCATACTGTGCAGTCTTGAGTGAGGTATTATTTAACCCAACAGCCAGCCACACACACCTAGCCTACATCCTGGAGCTGGTCCTAGTGGCTGAGAATGCATCTGACATTTTTCAGAACACTTCAGAGTTGCTGTGGCTGCATGTCAAAGGTTAAATTCTAGACAATTCACCAAGCCTAGAAGAAATGTGCAGTTGTGCAGTTCCATGTCTCACCGTTCTGCATCCCTTGGGCTGCACGGCTCCCGGCCTTCCCTCGATCTGCAGCGAGCGCCTCCAGACGACCGCCACGGACCTCCAGACGAGCGCCTCCAGACAACCGCCACAGACCTCCAGAAGAGCACCTCCATCACCTCTACTGAAACAAGACAAAATTTATTTAAACACTGGAGATTTTCTCTCCTCGCTCACTCACTCAGATGTCAATAGCTTATCTTCTCCCATACTGTGCGTTCTTGAGAAGTATAATTTCCTATAAACTCCCAAACCCAGCCACACACACGCATCTAATCTTCATAAGGACACTAGTCCTAGTGACTGAGAACGCTTGGCTAACAAGCCAATCACAACCAATGGCTGAATTCCAGTTTTATTCTGAACCGTTTGACCACACCAAGGAGGAGTTTATAGGATGTGCAGTTCCACGGCTCACCCGTCTGTTCCTGTAGGACTGAACGGCTCCTGGGCACCATCCACCTGCAGCTCCCAGCTCCAGACCCGCTCTGTTGAAGCCTCTGGGAGTACAATCCGCTCCTGAACAAAACAAACCACTGTCCATAAATCATTTGGGACTCTGCAATCCTTGGAAATATTATGAAGCATGAGCTTGAATAGAAATCCTGTATAATGATTAATTATTGTACAAATGTGTATCCAGTTCTATTAATTACATTTTTATTTCTATAAAACATTTGAAGAATAAGTGGGAAACTACACATGAAGTAAATGAATAGTTTTAACGCGGTTATACAAGTAAAGCAAGTCTTACCCAACAAGTCAATAAATGGTGACCACATTTTATTATTATTATTGTTAACTATTTAGTGCTTCACTAAATTCCTATAGCAAGTGGAAACGTTACTCTCCTTCATTGGTGATGTTCATGTTCCTCGATATCTTCCAATGGACTCGTTGTGAAATCCTTCTGGATCCTCTGCGTTGAAGTGCGTTGTTCAATTACCAAGGGGCGTGTCTAAAGGGCGCGATCTAAAATGGGTCGATGCTATGCTATTGGATAGGCCTCGATTAATCATAGCATTGGAACGTGTGATGCAGAAATACATATTCCTCAAAATCTTTAAGAGTAGTAGTCGTTCGTTCTTTTAGTGAGCGCATGTAGTCTTTAGTTCACCAACTTCCATCTTTGTTGTTGAAACACCTCTACATGTTGCGTGTATCCAACCTCACATTAGATAGCCTAAAGGGTTGTTATTGGGCGGTCTATTTCGTACCGGGCAGAAAACGTGTACAACGGAGGGGCGCCTGACCGCATCTTTGAAGAGCAAATTATATACGAGGTCCGTCTAGTTCCGAAGCTATTGGTGAAATACGCAAAACGATTATTGAAATGTTAATTTTGGCATTTAATTTGCATCTACATTTTGCCAGTGAAGGAGTTTAGGTTAGCCAATCCGAGGTCTAACAGGCAGTAAACATGTTCATTAAAATACAAAATGCAAAGTCCACAGAACATACGCGAATAAAAAACCACATTGCACCACCAGCGGTCAACAGCAGCGTATAGAAAGTTGAAAAGTAGTAAAGAGAAGAATAGAATTGGGAGAGTGGTGTGCAAGTCAGACACCGCATCTAACCCAGGACCACTCTGCAGATCACAAGCAGCCAACCAAACACACATCAACAGGCCCCCAGTCAGTCGGGTCAGTCACAGGTTTCCACAGAAGGGCCCAGTGGGGTTATGGGTTGAGCAAAAACAGAACCCTTTCTTC
The DNA here is from genome assembly GCF_026213295.1 of Gadus chalcogrammus. Classification (NCBI taxonomy): domain Eukaryota; kingdom Metazoa; phylum Chordata; class Actinopteri; order Gadiformes; family Gadidae; genus Gadus; species Gadus chalcogrammus. The sequence goes on from NC_079429.1 coordinate 4,665,590, forward strand.
CTTCCACAAGCTTCCATCGTGGATTTTTCAGACATGTGGAGTCGGACATGTTTCAAGTTATCCGTGGATTCCTGAGGGCAGTGAAGTATCTGCAGAAGGTGACGTCCAGGTCCAGCGGTCTGCCGCATTGACCACGAGATCTTTAACCGAGTGGGACAGCCTCTGTTTGTAGTAGGCCTACAACAGTTTGTGTTCAACAGCGTGGAGGTCATGTGGTTTCCATCAGAGTCGCTGCAGTTCTTCCATGCTGCTTCCACAGTGAGCAGAGGACACTTCCCAGTGTGGTGGTCGGTGCAGTAGCGGTCCGCAGCGTTAGTTAGTCAGTCGATCCCATAAACCACTCAACACAAACATCCACTTCCATCAGCAAATCCACATTAACCTCCAGCGGTAAAACATGTACAATAGAGGGGCGAGAACAGACGATGAGGGGAGATGGGGAGAGTGTAACGTGTGCGGTGCTCATGAAGCTTAATAAGAACCCCACGGTACTCACTGCGTGGGTCCCGGTGGCGGGGGGTCCGCGTCGGTGGCCACGATGTCCGGATTGTTGAGCTTGCGCAATCCAACGCAAAATAAACGATCAACATCAGTCACGGTGGGGGCGCTTTATGAGGAGAGGCGGGGGCGACGCAGCTGAAATCAATTAAGAACTAATGAACAAAAGAACGTGATTGGTCTTGAGCGAGAAACTCGAGAGGAGAGACGGCATAGGCCTGCGTATTGATTAGAGCAAATAACGTTTGGTGTAATCCATTTGTATGGTAGGCCTACGCCGGTACGTGCTAGTGGTAAACTACAAATCTCCAAGCTTTCTTGCGGCATTTGCGGACGCACGTCCCCTTTTGGTCGTAGAAGCTTTCCCGTTTCTCATTGGCTTCAAGCCGGGATGTAACAAACTTTAAAAATTGGCTTTTTAATGGGCGGCGACACTAGGGAATAGAACAGTGGCGTGAAGGATAGTGGAGCCCATAGCCCAACACACACCGGCGTCGAAGCGGCACGTAAAAAAAAACACCCCCATTATTTCGGACGTAGGCCTACTAGCCCACACCGGCGGCAGCTAGACGCGCGCCAGCGCTCGGCGACGCGCCGACACTAGGCTTCACGCCACTGTTCTATTCTATGCTATTTCTTATGAAATGTTTCAAGCTAACCACAGTTATGAATGCTTTCACCAACCACATACTGTTCAACACCATATAAGGTTTTAATGATTTTGTAGATAAGATAAGACAAACATGGCCACTTTGCCCTTTCCGCTTAAGCCAAGACAGACCAAAGTTTTACCTGGGTAAATTAGAACATGTAGGCGTGGCTTAATTACCATTCCGCCCACTCCCGATATAGCTGTTTGTTTACCTGTGTTCGAGAGATGCTTCATGAACCACCTCAAGAACGCAAGCCCGTTTACCGTGTCTCTGTTAGAATAAACCACGTGTTGACATTTACCACCCTTCGAGTCATACCTGCACGAGACAACATACCACAAAGGATCTAAATAGTTTTTCATCATTTGATAGGGCATTTGTCTAAATGATGTCTGAATAGAATCAACTTCGGACTCAATAAACCCAGCTCGAGTTTTATAAATAGAACCAAACACCAAACATCATAACCCTGCCATCCCCTGGCGAAAGGTGAACTGTATCTCTAAGTAATCCCAGATGCACTAGTGGTCCTAAATCCCACCTGTTGAGAGGGACTCGTCCTCCGTTTACCATTTTGAGGAGATCTTCTGTAAAAGGAGTGTGGATGCCCATCAAAAATAAAATGTAGGCCTACATAAAAATCCAAATCCTGGAGAAAGAAGTGTGGGACCTGCCTAAAAATAGACCTATATGCGTCTTATTGGTGGTTGTTGACGAGTAACTATCGCTAATGCACAGCGCGGCAAAATGTTAAATTGAGGGTCAAATGGGTCAAAATACCCTTTTCCCATCCGTTCAACCTCTGTTGCTATCTACGTCTGGTGCTTAAGCAGGTGGTTTCATTTAATCAGTTAAGTGATAAAACTAAAAAATTCTGCCTCGAGGACTACATCACTTTAAATCATCACTTAATGAATGCAGCCTACGTGTTGAGGGAAAATACGTAAAGACGTCTTAACCAGGCTGGTTGTTAGTCCACGTCGCCCCCTAGTGGAGACTGTTGGCATGTACTTTAATGGTTATTCATGGTACATTTGTCAGCAACCCTGACCACTCAAGTGTGTGCGGACTGGAGTCAAGGTCAGCTCAGCTGACAATGACAGCAGCGATGGATTCCTTGGCGTCTGAACTTATTTGAACGTTAAACATAAAAGTGTGAGCAATTAGGCCTAAAACATTAAACTTATGCTGATGCTGCAAAGTACAGGCCTAGTTTAGACTATATATTTCAATACTTAGTTTATTTTAAAGGCGTCATTCCTAGAGAAACCGTTTAATCTTGTTCCTTATGATATACGATAGGTCACTCGGAGTTGCATATGCATGCTGAACGTTGAAATGTTCTTCTACCTCGATTGCCTGCATTAGCAAATTAAAGAAAATAGACGCATAAAAGAGCGAATTAGAAAAGTCAGTTGGTGAATTAGTGTTCATGGCCACGCCCACCTTGGCTTGGTGTGCGAGGGTTAGGGGAGGAGCCAGGGGTTAGGGGAGGAGCCAGGTGTTAGAGGAGGAGAGCGGAGGACGTCATCTTGAGGAAACGAAACCTAAGGTTCAGAGAAACCATAGTCACTCGACGTGCAAGCAGTTCTCTCTTTCAGGAGTAAAATCAAACAATAACTACCACAAGGTGAGTAAAATAGCACAACTTTGATACAAGTTAAAACCTTTCTTCCTTATAATAAGACAAATAATGGAAATGCTCAATACATAAACCTTGTTTGTCTAGGAATGGCCTCTCCTACTTCCTGGACTGAGGAGAACTTTTCATGTCCCATCTGTCTGGATGTGTTCAGCAGCCCAGTTTCCACACCATGTGGACACAACTTCTGCAGAACCTGTATCACAAAATTCTGGGATGAACAAGCCCAGTGCAAATGTCCAGTTTGCAACGAGCTCTTCCACAATAGACCTGATTTGAAGGTCAATATCCTCGTATCAGAGATGGCTGCTCAGTTTAAAACGTCTGTACGAGTGAAAGAGCAGCCTTGTGTTGAATCAGGAGAAGTTCCCTGTGACGTCTGCACTGGAACCCAGCTGAAGGCCGTGAAGTCCTGCCTAATGTGTTTTACCTCTTACTGCCAAACCCACCTGGAGCCACATCAGAGAGTCGCAGTCCTGAAGAAACATCAGCTGGTCGAGCCTTTGGACCATCTGGAAGAAAGGATGTGTAAGAAACATGACCGACTTCTAGAGCTCTTCTGCAGGACTGAACAGGTGTGTGTGTGTCAGTTCTGCACAGAGGGTGACCACAGATCCCATCCTGTTGTACCTCTGAAGGAGGAATATGAAGTGAAGATGGCCCAGCTGGGAAACATAGAGTCTGAAGTTCCGCAGATGATCCAGGAGAGAAAGCAAAAGATTAAGGAGATCAAAGACACAATACAATTGAGCAAGAAAGACGCAGACAGAGAGATTGCCGATGGTTTGCAGGCCCTCACCGCTCTGATGCGCTGCATTGAAAAGTGGCAGGAAGATTTCAACAAAACGATTCAAGAGAAACTGAAATCCACAGAGAAACAAGCTGAAGACCTGATCAAAGAGCTGGAGCAGGAAATTAAGGATCTGACCAATAGAAGCTCAGAGGTGAAGCAGCTCTCACAAACTGAAGACCACCTCCGCTTCCTCCAGGCCTTCAGATCCCTGAAGGGTCCTCCACCCACCAGGGACTGGACCACGGTGGAGGTCCGTCCTCCGTCATACGTAGGGACCTGGAGGAGATCCCTGGATCAGCTGGAGGAGACACTGAACATGGAGATAAGGAAGCTGTGTGATGATGATGATCTGAAGAGGGTCCAGCAGTATGAAGTAGATGTGACTCTGGATCCTGATACAGCTGCTTCCAGTCTCCTCCTGTCTGAGGATAGGAAACAAGTACATTATGGAGGTCCAGGGAATAAACTCCCAGACAACCTGAAGAGATTTACATCTTTGAATTGTATTCTCTCGAGGCAGAGCTTCTCATCAGGGAGATTTTATTTTGAGGTCCAGGTTAAAGATAAGTCTGTATGGTGTTTAGGAGTGGCCAGAGAGTCCATCAACAGAAAAGCAAACATTGCATTGACCCCTAAAAATGGCTGCTGGAGGATATCATTCAACAAGGATGTGTTTGTATTTCATGATGACCCTGTTGTCCGTGTCCCTCTGAGAGCTGAGCTCCAGAAGGTGGGGGTGTTTGTTGATTATGAAAAGGGTCTGCTCTCCTTCTATGATGTGGAAGCCAGGGTTCATATCTACTCTGCGACTGGCTGCACCTTCAGTGAGCCTCTCTATCCATTCCTCTATCCAATTGACTTTGATGGTAGAATCTCTTCCCTCCTGATAATCTCACCTGTTAATCAAACAGACTAACACTGATTGATATTGAACAAACAAGAACTAATGATATTTCCTGAATAATCTGCTATAGATCAGAGAACTGCATTAATGTTGTACTGTTGTCATTTACAAAGTATGAAAATAACCCTGACCATTTTAAATATAGCCCATTGTAAATTATTATATTCCACTATATTCTGTAATGTGGGTTTTCTCTGTATATTTTTTTAGATAATATTGTCAATTGTGTCAGTTATGTAGAACAACTTTAGACAATACCTTAATAATATTAACATTACTATTAGTTGTAGTTGATATATTTCGGAATCATGAATGAATACCAAATTCATATTTTCTCTTTTCTGACCTTAATAAAAAATGACGAGAAATGGAATCGTTACACTTTCAGTGGAAAATATATTTTCGGGGGAAAGGGTACCTTATGTTTCAGCACATTACATAAATCCGATTTGTTTAGTGAAACAAAATGGATATTTGAAGAACTTTAATTTAGGTCGATTTTAAAGAACACACACACACTTATTCTTTCAACATTCAGGCCTATGAATTACACAAATAAAATAACCTTTCCTGGCAGGTGACATGGGCAGTTTGTGTCCTTCAATGAACCTCAGACGGGCCTGCTCTCCCTCCAGCTGGGCTGGGGGTCCCGGCTCACTCTGAGACAACGGTCATTTGAAAAGCAAGTTTAATATATGCAGGTGCTGGTAGTAGTATACCAGTTCTACAATTACCTCTCGTGTGCTGTGGAGCATTTCTCCAATCGTTGTACGTGAGAGGTATTTAGCAATTATTTATTTTTTTAATTTGATAAGGAAATTATTAATGAGGAGATTCATTGCCCCGTCATGATGACTTACCATCATGACGTTGGCTCCGAGGTTGTGTACCTTCCGCAGGGCCTTGCTGTGGGTCGCTCCTGGCAGGCTTCTAGCGCGGCAGCACCGGGCGCGGTGAGGGGACCGCTGCAGGTGGAGCCTCTGCTGTCTCTGACCGGCGCGATGGAGGGAACACTCGAGGATGTGGATCGATCACTTCATTTTAATCCACATAGGTTTAATGTAGCACTAATATACTAGTTAATTAGGTGGATTAAGTCATCCATTCATATTTTTGGGGTTGACATTGGTGAGCGATCAAACAACACATAAGAAGCTCATTAATAAACAGAAGGAAATCATCGAGCGATATCCCTTGATCAGAAGCGTTTTCAATATGTGGGCAACAGTTGACATGCAAACATTAAAGATTCTTAGAAAAAAGATTGAACTTTATGCAGCTCATTGTGAAGTCATAAAATGATTACCTCTCCACCGTGGCCGTGTGTGTGTTAGTCTGTGCATGCGTGTGTGATGGACAGTGCTGTAAGCCAATCAGAGGCAAGCCAATCAGAGGCGATTCATTTGCATGTCATGAATATTCATGAGTGTGAGCCAAATTCCGATCGTTCCTCCGCCTACCGTCTCCACCACACTAGAAAAGCGTGAAACAGTAGCACCAGAGCATTCTTTTTCACCATAACCGACTCACAGGGCATTCATTGGTACTAGTGACCATCGCAATATCAATGAAAAATCGATGCAATGACACATTCAAGAACACTCAGTTGAACTGTGTGGGGATTTACCATTCGGAAAATAAATCTTTTATAATACAATATTTATGAATTATTATAAACTTGCTAAAAATTGACATTTTAGTCATTATGACTTATGAGTTGTAAGTCACTTCCTCATATCAGTAGGACGTGTGCTTTTAGTATTTAGGAGTGCAGTTCCAATCCCACCCAGACGAGGGCAGCATTGCTCCAGCGTGGTTTTGAACCACCCTGCACATCAACGGAAAGAAAAAAACACAAACCAACGTCTATAATGCAATAAAAAAAGTAAGAATAAATTACATTACGGCACATATTTAAATTAATAAAGGGTTAATACTCGTAGCCACAAGGTGATGTATTCATACTACATACTAATCTACTACAACGTAGGCCCAAAGCACGCATGTGTGATAGGTTGGTGCTCCTGTACTTTGTTTACCCTGATGTCCTGTCTGGGAGTGGATTAATTAAGGAAGTTGGATGAATAGAATAAGAAATGAATGGAGATCCAGAAGTGATTCCTCCGGTGAGCAGCAGTGAATAATGTTTAATGTATAACAGCCATCAGACCCCGCACAGACCCAGAACAGAATGGATCGAAAATGTTAACAGTTAGAGTGACCCTCACTATATACAGATGTGGTTTCAAGACGAGCTTGGGTTTTATTTTGTTTGCTCAGTGCAGTCTGAGACTTCAACTGTTACGCTGAAGGCCAGCTGGCCCCTCTATAGACCCCCCCCCCCCCCCCTCACACCTGTACAGACCCCTCACCTGAATCAAGGGGGGGGGGTCCCCTAGGGGAAAACATTTTGAGTATATGCTGAATCTTATTTCATTTAATCTTTAACACGTTCTTATCAAAATATTTAATTTTGTGATCCCTCTGAAAAGCGTCTTTGAGTATTAAGAAAAGCGTTACATAAGTCTGATGTATTGTTATGATAGGATATCTGCTTCTTTCCTCGACTCTTGTATTTGGACAAGGGGCTGATCAGAGTAGATGCCAGAGCGCTTTGGGAGATCCAGACATAATGAGTCAACTATGAGCAGGCATGACGCTCCACCGAGCGGTTTGCAGGGCCAGGCTCTGGCTGTCACTACAGGGGTGTTCAAATACGTATCAAAGGACGGTTGCCTCTGGCACCGAGAAGGAAGTTCTGCCAGAGCTTTACCACCCGTTCAATTTAATTATGAGACTACAAGGGGAACGACGTCAACTCTGTCAGCGGCTGTAAGATAATTGTTGTCTGGCTGCTTGGCGCTGCCAAGTCACTTCCTTTGCATCAATCTAGCGGAGCACGTAACAAACCAAGGGTTTAATATACACGTTGGAATGAGTTAATAAAAGTACTATGAAATATGAATTCACAAATCTTTTGCATCAGTCACCATCTTCAAAGGGGACCAAACTCAACACTGCGGAGTGGAGCACCCCTCGTCTGATCAGCACCCACCTGGTGAACGCTGGCCATCACAGCAGGGTTTGAGGAACCAATCAGAGAGCGGGAGGTGAGGCGAGGAACCAATCAGAGACCGGGGCGAGGAGGGATTGGGACACACCTTCATCCCGACTCTAGTGATGAGGCCAATCAGAGACCGGGATCTTTAGCGACCCCAGGGGGTCAGAGGTCAGGACCTCAGTTTAACGTCTCATCCGAAAGACGGGGGGGGTCTGAAGAGGGGGTTACAGACCGGACCCTGACACCTCTCCCAGCACCATCTGACCCCACGATGGACCAGACCGTCCCGGGATGGACCAGACCGTCCCAGGATCGCTTCACACACCGGAGGCGGAGTCAACCACGCAGGGCGACAGCCAGCTCGTCAGGAGCAGTCAGGGTGAGGTGCCTTGCTCAGGGACACCTCGACACTCAGCAAGGAGGAGCCGGGGGATCAAACTAGCAACCTTTAGGTTACCAGCCAACCCGCTCTACCTCCTGAGCTACTGTCACCCCAGTCCAGGACCCTCCCACCCTTTCTCGGATCCAGAGGAGCCTCCCAGGTAACCATAGAGCTGGCGTTATACTTCATTACATTACTAAAAGCAGTGTTTATGTTTTTGATATCAAACAGGATTGGACCGTGTCTAATAGGGCTGTACTATACGTATGTGTCTAAAGAGTATTTATTATATGTAAGATGTATGCGTATACCAAAAGGATGTTATTATCAGACTGTATCCGTCTTAGGGACTATTTTTATATAAACCTGTCTTACGGCACCGTATCTTTCTTTACACGTCAGAAGGCGTTGTATGGCATCGCTGGAGACGGGATTTGAACAGAGATCCACAAAGGAGCGTTTCAGAGCGGTTCATGTGAGCATCCATTGAGGGAGATACACAGGAACATGGCTCTGTGTTATTATACGGAGAGAAGAACTCAGAGGGAACTCTGAGTTCAACACCAGCCTCCAAAACAACTGAACGGGTGCCAAGAGAGAGATGAACGAGGAGGCCTGCACCGCATTATACGGCCCGATTTGACAGCTTATGACATCTTGTGTGTGCGTTTCCAATACGCTCCCCTCCACAAAGCCTCTGCAAAGCCTCTCTATTAAGCGACTGATTTTGCTGTTTCCGAAAGGAGCACATAATGAAATAGCTTTGCTATAACTCTGTGATATCCACCACGCTGCTAAAATGCCGAATCCTTCATATCGGGCTGCCAGGCGTAATTGCTAAAAGGGCATTATACCCGTGGTGGATGTCTCTGCTGAGTTCTACTCATTGTACCGGTGGGTCTTAATCGGCTGCTTCCGCTTCTCGCCGCAATCAGGTGGCTCGCCGCGTCAGCCATCGACCGGTGATTAGGGGGGCGGCGGTCGATGAATGATGTGTGTTCTCCAGCGTATCCATCGCTGGACTTATCAGCGCGGCGATCAATTACAGAGATAAACAGAGCTCTCCGTCGGCGGATCAGGGCGTCACGAGGAGTCAACACTGAGTGAGGATGGCTCACTTCGCACTGCCCCCTGGACGGGTGCATTGTGGTTGGTGTGAGGACCGCCCTGTGGACGGGACACGCCACTGTTGTGACACAGCAAGGTAAACAATGTGTCCGTGGTTGAATCCTGCGGAAAATACAATTTCTGCGATAGCAGTGAGTTTAATTAACGAGTGAGGATGGGACTGGAATACACTTTGGAATCCGGGGTGTAAAAACGTCCTGTAAGATGATTTTGCGTGTACTGTTGGTACACGACCAATGTGCATACAGTCTGCATGCATGTATGGAGTAACAATAATAGGAACTGTCATTTAGATTGATCGATTTGGTTAATATAACCGTAAAGGCCAGTGCTGGCGAGCTGAAGTAATGCATATCAAACAGGCTCCACGCTTCGGAGAGAAAACAGCTTTGGAAGACGATAATGTAAACATGTTGATACTCGCGTGGCGGAGACGTAAAGGGGCCTAATTATATATCAAAGGAAATACATGGCATGAACCGCCCCCATGCCTCATGGAGGCCAAGACTGCCCATTGCTGCTAGTCTAGGAGCCGTAATTAAAGACGATAAGGATGATAATTCAAACGCTTCCACGCGTTGCTGCGCTGAACACAACATGGCCCTCTGACCTGGGGCAGCGACTCACCGAGTAATGCCTGGCTTGAGGGCAGGCACACGTTCAGCTGACAAGGCATTTGGTCGTTTGTTATTTTACACCCAGCAGGGCATTCTCCAGAGACTGCAGAGTAAGGTGTTTATAAGGTCGTTTGATTCAAATGTAGTTGGATTATAACGTATATATTTTTAAATAATTATTAATAAAGTAGTTGTATTATAAAAAAGTTGCATAATTTATATCTATAACCAATTACAACCGATTCAATGAGTGAGGCAGCCAAGCGCCAGATCTAACAGACTGACTAAGGTACTTTCAGTTGATATGCAGGAAAACGACAGATGATATAATAAAGGCATCAGGAGAGAAGGAGAGGGACACAGATGGGGCGTTTGTTCTGTGAACCCCAGGTGTGGCCCCCTGTACCCCCATAAAGTCGACTCAATGAACCTGGGGACCAGAGTGCAGGATGGAGATGCTACAAGGGGTCTCTGCATCTGGATCACGTTGGTATTAAAATATAAATCACTAAACTTGATTAGTTTACACAGAGGGCCTGAAACGCTGTCGATCCTGGGCCTGTCGGACGAATGTCAGGAGAAGTACCCCCTGTTGGAGGGGAACGGACATGAAGGTCTGAGAACCAACCATCTCAGAGCAGCGCCTCCACGGAACGTCAGCGACAGACAAGAAGACCCGGTGGGGAGTGCTCCGGAGTGGATCCAGATGGAGTCTGGTCACACACACAACGTCTGCAGGGAGTTCTGGAGACGTTTGTCTACAACTCTGCTACATGAGACCCCGTCTGTTTGGACGAATAAATCCTTTCTTTGCTTCGAAAATCTCACAAGTTGTTTTAATTTGAAGGGATTCAAAATGCCTGCGTAAACAAGGCCAATGTTGTACTACACAAACGTGTGTGTGTGTGTGTGTGTGTGATAGCATAAAGGACTTGCTATACAGATAGAGGAGTGTAGCTGACCCTGAAGAGCCGAGTGGGTGGAATCACCTTCCCGGGTTTCCGCCGTCGGAGCGGTGGAGCTCAAGCCGCCAGGGAGAAGGACGCCGGCTTCCATCTTGTTCCATCGGCTTGTCTTCTTTCTTTTGATATATATTTTTGCATTTTTCTGCTTTATTATAATAATTTCTTACATTTAAACATCGCTTTTTTCAAGGTACCCAAATCCCAGTAGAACAGTGAAGGAGGGACCTCACTAACCACCACCAGTGTGCAGCACCCACTGTGATGCACGGCAGCCTATCGGCGCCAGAACGCTCACCACACGCCAGCTTGAGGTGGAGAGTGAGGGAATTAATGAATCGGCCCATTATACAGGGTTAGATAGAGTGAGATAGACGGGAAGGTAGGGGGGGGAATGAGGGGAGGACATGCAGCAAAGGATCACAGGGCTGGAATCGAACCCTGGTCGCTGGGATCAGGACTGAGCCTTAATGGTACGCGCTCTACCCCTGGTGAGCCAGCGGGGGCGCCCACGCTCGTCTTTTTGAAGACCGTAACAAAGGCTCTCACTTAAAAGCAAAAGTAGAGCGATGCATGTCACTGAGCGGTTTAGCACTTATTGGCAGAAGAAGGTGTGTAGGATAATGAAGTGCTCTCGGACCGACTGTCAGTCAGCGAGGAGAGCCCACTTACTGGGGCGTCAGTGGAGAGGCGCACACACAGCGCGCACGCGCGCACACACACACACACACACACACATTCAGAATGTCACATTTACATTTCTTTCCCTTCCGTGGAAGAATAGAGAAAGAAAAGCGAGGAAGGCGACGGTTTTAAAAAGACATACATTTGAGTGTTTATTCCGAAGTCATGTCAGTAGTGAATTGGGAACAGTTTGGCCTCTATGAAAATCCAATGCTATAAAAATCTTACGCAAAGAAGCGAGATGGGAGATGCTAAGGTATGTGGACTCCAAAACTCATCACCAGTAACGTCTATGAAAGGAGTGTGTGTGTGTGTGTGTGTGTGTGTGTGAAATCACTCTTTACTGTCCGTGTCAAAACCTACAGGCCCTTCTTATGTTGTTAAAAATCAATGCCAGTTCATATATCAAGAAAATGCAAAAATACAGGATAAAATCCAGATACAAAACAAAACGGAAATAAAATAAAATCATATATACACACCTGTACAATTTAGGAATATGGGTTCGACTGAGCTGTCGGCTCTGGGGTTTAAAAGAGTAATGGTCTGTTGTGGGGAAAGCTATTCCAACAGTGCAAGTCTAAACACAATGACGCCAAAGTGTTGCATTGTGGGACATCAACACTCTTTGCCTGTATGTTTCCGTTAGTAGACTGCATCACGCCACACTTAAGAGCAAAAGTAACCTTATTGTTAATACGCGTGATGATAATAGTAGGCCCGCACGAGGTATTCAACTTGTCCAATCGGGAGAGGGACACAGGAATGCATGGGTTCAAAAAGAGAGAGGAACACAATCTACACGAGAAACAGCCGGAGCGCTTAGTGTAGTTGTTTTACGCAGTGCGTGTGTGTGTGTGCGCGTGTGTGTGTGTGCATATGTGTGTGTGTGTGTGTGTGTGACATAGCGGTATTATTCAGGGTAATGTGTGAGCGGCTTCATGGGTACTGTTTTGGATAGTGTGTGTGTGTGTGTGTGTGTGTGTGAGCAGTATTATGAGTAATATAGGGTAGTGTGTCCGATGGGTGGGTGAGGGGTTTTATGGGTAGGTTAGGGTAGTGTGTCCGATGTGGTGTTTTGGGGAGGGCTCGTTTTATTGCACTATTCCAGAGTCGATGGACGCTTGCTTCCTGGTGGTCTTCGGGGGCGGGGGGGGCGGGGTCTTGCTCGGCAGCGGAGGGGGCGTATCCTGTGGACACAAAATGGATGACAAATGTTTGGTAACAGCGTCACAGCACAGTGTAATGACACAGTAAGTACTGAGCAATAAGCAATGTCACAGCATTCACTCGGCCCGGACTTAATTACTTAACATCTACGAACTATGTTGTTCCACAGGTAAGGTTTTTCCATAACGTCATTATATATCAAGGACGAGCTGTTACAGGTTGTTACATCGCTTATTACGTGTGTAATGACACGGTCAAAAATGGTTCTTATGTCATGTGTTACCAAATGTATTTTTGTTGTTGTTTGTTCCGGTTGAAGACGTAAACAGACTCGTTCCTATGGAATCTAAAGTGTCTTTCCTCTCTAAAGCCTTCCCCGTCGTCGAGGCGGTCAGAGTCCCAGGGTCCGGAACTCGTTGGGGGGTTGATGTCCCCTCTACCCCCTGGGGGGGAGAGGTTAAGATCCAATCCCATTTCTACCCCTTCCCCTTGTTTTGAAGGGGTAAGGGGAAGGGGTAGATTAGGCCCAATCCCATTTGTAGTGGGGGGGGAGAGAGAGAGAGAGAGAGAGAGAGAGAGAGAGAGAGAGAGAGAGAGAGAGAGAGAGAGAGAGAGAGAGAGAGAGAGAGAGAGAGAGAGAGAGAGAGAGAGAGAGAGAGAGAGAGAGAGAGAGAGAGAGAGAGAGAGAGAGAGTCCTGCGACCTGGCATATAGATCAGCGCGGGGGGGGGGGGGGGGCGGGGTCTGTGGGGGCGGCGGTGATGGTCCCTCGCTACGTCCTTGAAGGATGTCTCCCCTCTCTTCAGAACAACGGAGGAGGTTTCAGAGACGGGCGGTTCAGCAGCATCTGTCACCGAACCACACCCTGACGGGAAGCGGCCGCGATACCATGGCAACCGCCCGCAATACCGTGGCAACCGGGTGACACAGCCGCGGCCGCCACTTTTCCTTGATCAAGGTTTTTTTTATTCATTTTGAATGTTAAATTGTCGATGTAAAATCCCAAACGAATTGTTGACATTTCTAAACGAAAGCCGGAGACTCCGTCATTAAATGTGTTTGTTTCCGCGGTTATTCAGCTTCTTCTTCTCCTCCTGAAAAACACGACTGCATTGCATTGTGGTATACGGGAGTAACATGCGGGGAACATCGTAGGTACACTCAAATGTTGGGTATTTTAAGTGCACTATATAGAGCGTGAAATTGCCCACTGAGAATTCGAACACCGCTACAAAATGGCGAGCACCCTTTATAGTGCACTATATCCGTGATAGGGAACGCTTTCAAACACAGCTAGTGAGTGAGTGAGTGAGTGAGTGTGTGTGTAGGACCACCTACCCTGTGGTGCGGCGGGGGGGGCGGGGGCGTCTGGGGGGTGGAGGGGTGGAGCCCGTCGTGGCTCTCCATCACGTTGCCGTAGTCCCCGGTGCAGACCTTCAGCGGCAGCGGGGGGGGCGTCTCCCCGGTGCCGTTCAGGTCCAGGTCTGAGGGGGGGGGGGTTATAAGACCTCGTTATACGGGGTCCAGCTACTCTCGCTCGTCAGAGATACTCATCTAAACTCAGATTCTTATCTAAACTCGGATTCTTATCTCAACTCAGATTCTTATCCAAACTTATCTTTAGATTCGTATCTAAAGTCTGATGGTAGATAAGCTCAAACCGTGTGAACGGGTCGTTTCATTTATTTACGCTTCATATTTGTTTCCTCCAATCATGAACCTGGAAGTGGGGACCTGTAAGCGTGTGATTGGCCAACCCTGAATACAAACTTGGCCTGGAGTATTGAACTATAAAATAGCTTCTGTAAGGGATTTACATGACCGTGACGGGCTACTGTAGAAAAACATTTAATAAAATCTGTGTCTGAACGCTTCCGCTATTTTCCTCTTTGGTAAACCCCCCCCCCCCCCCCCCCCCAGAAGCTCTACTGTAACCGAAGAGGACTGCTAGACCCCCGCTAAATGGGCCACGGTGCTGCCCATTACTAAGCGGGATTCCCCTCGGGGAAATCAAGTTGTTCCTGACTCTAACACTCTTCTGGGTTCTCCTGGTGACACACAGTGTCTAGATAACGCTGATGAATGAGGAGGACCAGAGGAACACACGCACACACACACACACACACACACCTGAGGGGGTCTTAATGCCATTGCAGAGACTGAGAGAGACAGACAGACAGGGACAGACAGAGGGACAGACACACAGATAAACAGAGAGCGAGAGAGAGAGAGTGGGAGACAGACAGGGACAAATAAACAGAGAGACATACAGACAGAGAGGCCGTTAAAAAGAGAAACTAAGAGAGAGCAAGAACAGACAGATAGACAGAGAGAGAGACCGAGAGAGAGAGTGAGAGAGACTGGCAGGCAGAGCGACAGAAAGAGATATATAGAGAGAGCCCGAGACAGAAAATGACAGAGACAGAGACATAGAGAAAGAGTTGGAGAGACACACAGAGAGTTAGAGAGAGACACAGAGGGTTAGAGAGAGAGACACAGAGAGAGAGAGAGAGACAGAGAGAGAGAGTTAGAGATAGAGACACGGGCAGAGAAACACAGTAGGAGAGAGAAAATATTTTTTAGAGGGACAAGAGAGAAACAGAGAGTTAGAGAGAGTCACAGGGAGAGCGACACAGAGAGTTAGAGAGAGAGAGTTTTAGAGGGCCTTACTGGAGCCGGTGAGCAGGCTGAAGGAGAGCTTGGTCCTGGGGGTGATGGGCGGGGGGCCGGTGGAGGACGAGGGCCCCGGGGACACGGAGAGGCGGCGGTCTCCTCCAATCAGGTTGAGGACCTGACTCTTTGGTCGCTGGGGTCTCAGCGGACTGATCTGGAGGAGCACGGACAGACGGACGGACAGATGAGGAAACAGACAGCGACACCAGAAGAGCCGGGTATGTCTGTGTGTCCTGAACATCACCACGCATTCTGTCCTGACCAAGTCAACGCGTGTTGAACGCTATACCAGAGTGTCTGCAGACGTGTGACGCAGAGAGCATCTCAGCAAGAGAGAGAGAGCCCTACAGGGCATGTGTGCACCAGGTCAGTAGAAGTCTCACCTGCTGTGGGGAGGTCATATGAACAGGTACCAGGGAATCTATAAAATAATATCAAACCATCGCTGGCCGGATGGAATGTAACAAAAACATTTTGGCAGATCGATGTTCAATCATTTAAAAAAAGAGAGAAATTTCTTTCACATCTTCTTTGGGATCCCTATCTGTACATCCATAATCATATTACTGCTATCTGTATTCCGCGGGGAGATCCTATTTAGATAAACGTCCTTGTCGCCCGGCCAAGTCTTACTTGTGCTCCGGAATAATTGTTTGCATGCGAGGCTGCCCCGCTCTTCATCGCGGGCTGGGATCTGAATATTCAGGACCCATCTGTCCTCAGGGCGGCTCCGCGCTGTACAGTAACACGAGCTGCAGCGCAGCCGACGCTGAGGCAAAGCGTCGCCGACGGGGAGTGGATGGGAATTACATTAAGGAATACGACACCGTTCCATTGGGGTCCCTGGTCTACGATTTAAATATGGAAAACGGGATGTTTAAACGGGCTGTGTAAACCTGAGCTCCATGTAAAGTGGATGTGTACAGTGGATGTGTAAACTGGAGGTCCATATAAAGTGGAGGTGTAACAAGGATTTGTAAAGTGGACGTGTACACGTTATGTGTACATTGAGTGTGTACATTGAATGTGAAAAGTGGAGGTGTCCCCCTCAACATCCCCCAAGAAGGGAACAAAAAGATGGGGGGGGGGGGGGGGGAAAGAAAACGATGGAGCCGGAGAAAAGGAGGTGAGGAGGTGGTGGGGAGGAAGGATGTGGGGAGGAAATCAACTCTGTAGGGGGGGGAACACAAACGATGAAACCCGAAAAAAGAGGAGAAGAAAGTGGAGGAGGAGGAGGAGGAGGAGTAGAGGTCCCCACCGTCTCTGACAGGATGACGGCCTCGGGGGGCTGCATGCTGGCGTCGGCGGTCTTCAGCTCCTTGTCGAAGGCCTCCTGGTGCCGGCTGTTGCGTTTCTCCTTCTTGCGCTCCTTGCGCTCGCGGTCCGTCTCGTCCCGGTCCAGCTTGTCCTGGGACTTGGTGTGGAGCTTCTTGGGCAGCAGGGGCTCCAGAGCAAAGCTGGACAGCAGTCGGGTGAGAGAGAGTCATGAGTCGGCTCGCCCACGGCCGTAGACGCCTCTGAGGAGTCACCGAGGTCCGGACGCTCTAACTTAACTTGTCGATTCAGACCTAAATACAGCTGTATAGAAACCCAGCAGTTGAGAACTTCTCAGAGATGAGTAAATGCTTATTTCGGTCGAATTACCCCCCACGACCTCACTATTTTTCGAACCCCGTCCGCGGCCCTGGGCTCGCTGGTCACGTTAAGCGGGCGGTACTTTGAAATAAGTTAACCTTTTTTATTTTCTTCAGAGGACAAACTGGTTTTATGCACACTGGGGTTTGGATTCGATCACTGAACGGGTTCACGTGGTTTTGCTCTCGCGACCTCGCTGAGCTTCTCTTCCACGAGGGGGAGGGAGGGGGGGAGGGGGAGGGGGGCTTACCCGTCGGAGCCCGGTCTGGAGGGGGAGTTGTCCGAGGAGAGGGAGGTCAGGGAGGCGGACGACAGCGGCCTCTGCGAGGAGGGCATGGTGAAGGAGCGCACCATGGAGCGAGGCCGGGTGCCACGGCGGTCGTCCATCGTAGGCTGAGGCAGAGAGACACACACACACGGACAGAGACACACACACACACACACACACACACACACACACACACACACACACACACACAGGGAGACACACACACACACACAGACAGAGACACACACACACACACACACACACACAGACAGAGACACACACACACACACACAGACAGAGACACACACACACACACACACACACAGGGAGACACACACAGACAGAGACACACACACACACACACACACACACAGGGAGACACACACACACACACAGACAGACACACAGAGACACACACACACACACACACACACAGGGACACACACACACACAGACAGAGACACACACACACACAATCTCTTATTAAAACAAAGACAAAGTGTTGCTATACCCAACAGAGTTTTAAAATGCCACATCTCAGAGATAAAGCGACACATGCCATGACTTTAATCAAACTGCCTGAAGATAAGCACAAGTAATTAACATCAGCAGTACCTCAGACCGTGACCCCAGAGGGTCTACGCCCTCCACACTGTCGACGAGAGACTCTCATCAAGTTAAACAAGAAGTATCCGTACTATTAACATCATACACAAAACATCAGGCTTCCCAACGTCAGACTACACTGCACCCCGTAAACCTCAGTCGACGTGCAGGACGTTCCCCTGAGGAGAACAAAGACTAGCGATGCACCGTCACCATCAACACCACTGGTCCAACAGCCAGAGGACAGGAACCAGGCTGGACGTTGATTTGTTTTAGGTGCGCCCGGCTTTGGGCCAGCTGAGTGCACGGTGCTGTGATCCGTCCTCTGGCCCTCACTACGCGTCCATCACAGGCACAGCCTGGCTCTCTGTGTGTGTGTGTGTGTGTGTGTGTGTGTGTGTGTGTGTGTGTGTGTGTGTGTGTGTGTGTGTGTGTGTGTGTGTGTGTGTGTGTGTGTGCACGCTCGCTCGCTTATGTTTATGTGTGCGTCTGTCTCCGTGTGTGTGCATCTGTCTCCGTGTATGTGTGTTTGTGTGTGTGTGTGTCCATGTGGGTGTGTGTTTCTCTGTCTGTGTGTGTGTCGCTGTGTGTGTGTGTGTGTGTGTATAGGTATGGGTATGGATGTTTGTGTGTGGGTGTGTGCGTGTTTCCGTGCGTGTCTCCATGTGTGTCTCTCACTCTCACCGCATCGCACCGTGGTGACACTCTGCGGCTGTCCTCCCTGTATTTATCTGGCCTAAAATCTGATAAGAAGAATCGATCCTCCTTTCTAAGTCCATAAAGAGTGTCTGAAGGGCCATTACTGTCTGGTGTTAGCAGGAGTCAGCGGGGGGAGGGAGAGGGCTGAAGAGAAGGCGGGGAAAACAGAGTCCGTCCTGGATCTTGTCCCCCTTCAAGATTGAATGCAACTTCCCCTTCTAATTCACTACTCTGTCTGTTCTAGCATGTGATTGTTGCCCGTTGTTGACCTTGGAACCAATCCGCCCAATAACAGCTCAAGCGCCACCTGATTGGCCGTTCCAAATGGTTGGGGTCTTCCTCCGGGGAGACCCTCTTGGACGACTATAGTGTTGAGAGAGCGACTGCAAACCCAAGCGAGACTAACATCAACCCTAGCAATACGGCAGCAACCCATTTCCTGTAATATTTGTTCCGAGAAGACACGCATATGCCGGTTCTGTGTTGATGTTTCCACTTTAGCAGAGTAGGAACAAGTGTGTCACCGCGGCACTTAAGAGGGATGATGCCGGCGAAGGCTGCAGAGCTGAGACTCTTAAAAACACCTCTGCATCGCAAAGTGTTCCCGTCGAGGAAGGAAGCACCAGTCACACGTCTGTCAGGAGCGCCCTGATTTAAATTCACGCAAGACTGCTGGATTTACCCTCCCTCTCTCTCTCTCCCATCCCTCCCCTTCCTTTCTCCCTGCCTCCCATCTCTCTTTCTCTCCCCTACCTTTCGCTATACTTCTCTCTCTCTCTCCCCCCCCCATCACCCCCTCTCTCCCATCCTCCCCCTCTCTCCCTCCTCCTCTTCTCTCCCCCTCCCTCCCCCAGCACCACTCTCTCTCTCCTCACGGTGAGCGGCCGTCTCTCTACCCCCGGCGAGAGCAGAACAGGAGAGAAAAAGGGCTCGAGCAAGCAACAATTAAATCATCCGAGGTGGAGTTGAGGCGCGGCGCGCTGGGTGGGCGCCCGGCGGCCCCACCGCGGCACTAAAGGAGAACCTTAACGTACTCACTGTAACGTATGAGCTGACAGCAGCTGAACCTGGCCGCGGGGCGACCGCGAGCGCAGGCTGAGAGATGGGAGGTTCTGTCCTCCCAGAACCTTTCATCCATACAACCTCCCGCCATTACTTTGGGCTCCTTATTGCACGCGTCCAGGTGGGAGGTTTACGGCCATATAATGAGTGGCGCAGGTCTCGGTATTTATGGCCGTCCGACGGGGGCCGCTGGTAATAAAGACCCCTGTATTGTTTGCCCCCTGGAGTAGCCCCGGTAGAGCCCGGGGATTACGATGACGTGGTCGTCCCGGTAGCGGAGACAGCGCTGCCTGGTGACACACTAGTGGGGGCCTGAGGGCGGAATCAGGGAGTTGCTATCGTTAAGGGCAGTGAAAGTGACCCCCCTTTGATCCCTTCCCCACTCTCCCTCCCTTTCTCACCCTCACTCCATCCCCCCTCTCTCTCTCGCCCCCCACCACACTTTCTCTCTCTCCCGCCCCCCCCCCCCCCACCCTCTCTCTCTCTGCTAGCCCACACCCCCTGGGAGTCTGGGGGAAGTCCCGGTGACTGTGTAGGTCGAATGTGTATGTCTGTGTGTGTGCCTGTGTAGGTATTTACACCTGCATGTATTATTTCTCTCTCTCTCTCTCTCTCTCTCTCTCTCTCTCTCTCTCTCTCTCTCTCTCTCTCTCTCTCTCTCTCTCTCTCTCTCTCTCTCTCTCTCTCTCTCTCTCCTCTCTCCTCTCTCTCTCTCTCTCTCTCTCTCTCTCTCTCTCTCTCTCTCTCTCTCTCTCTCTGGTCGATAGCGGCTCTACCATTCCATTCCCTCTCTCTCTCTAGTGCTCATCGTGACACCTCGTTGGGGGCCATGAGGGCCCCTGTCCGTCAGGGCTCTGTGCTCCGGGGCCTCACCAGCGTCTTGGCCCCGTACTGCTTCTCCACCTTCTCCCGCAGCAGCCTGAAGCAGCCCTCCAGGCGGTCGTGGAAGGGCCGCAGCGCCTCCGACACCTTCTCCCCGTGGATTCGGACCCCCTCGGCCAGGTAGGGGATCTGGAGGGGGGGGGGGGGGGGGGACATCACAGTCATTAGCACTCGAAGAAGAGGACAGAGGACGATGAGAGAGAGACGCACACACACAGACACACACACACACCTACATAAAGACACACAAACAAAAACACAGACACACAAACGAAAACACATACACACAGACACACAAACGAAAACACACACACACACAGACACACAAACGAAAACACACACACACACAGACACACAAACGAAAAAACACACACACAAACGAAAAAACACACACACACACACACACACACACACACACACACACACACACACACACACACACACACACACACACACACACACACACACACACACACCATCCGTTAGCGTCTCATCCCTGCATGGGCACACTCCGTTCTCTAAAGTAGAAAGTTCCCCTGCGTAGTGGATGTTGCGTTGCCATGGCTACTGAACCTCGCCAGCACCCCGTCCTCCGGTCTACCTTCATATCTGATCCAAGCCCCTTCCTCGGGAGGAGGAGGAACTAACGAGTTATGAGGGGAATATTCAAGAAGCTGAGGCCCCGTCCACACAGAGACGATTTTTTTTGGTGAAACCGCACCAAGTGTTGTGCGTTTCGGCCGACCGTCCAGACGGAGCCGGCGGATCTGGTGCCCGAAACGCAAACGACAACGTCGTTAGCCCCCCACCAGCTGGGCGACGTCAGAGTTGGTTTGAATTTTTTAAATATTTTTTTATTTGTATTCTTTATGTAGCTTTAAATAAAGCCCCTTGATAAATTTAATTAATAACCGTACATTAAAAAGTATTTCTGCTCAATTTAAAAGGTTGTATCTCCTCGTGACTGAATGTCTGTATACAGCGCGCAGGCTGTATGCGCGCAGAGTTGATGCGCGCAGGCTTTATGCGCTCCACTGTTCTCTGTGGAGAACCAGCGCCTTGAGTATTTACTACAGCCTTTCTCCAGCTCGATGCGATATTCGCAATGAATCCGTCTTTATGGAGATATTCCTGAACCGCATAAAACCACAGGGACGCTGGGTGGCACAGGTGGTTGGGGAGTCGACGACGACGACGACGACGACGACGGGGGGGTCTATTAAGAGTCTAGGTGACCTCTGAACAAGTGAGTCTTGATGATCAAGTGAGTCTCTCTCTAATGGGAAGCGACCTCCCAGTAGGGGGTAAGAGGAAAGTCAAGCACTGCTTTCTAGATGTGACGTAACTCTCTGCAACGGAGGCTCTCCCACCGCATGCATCGTTTAATCCAAGCTGTGTGAAGGTGTTGGAACAGACTCGACAGCCTCTCACAAAAATGCACATTCATAAAACAAAGGAGTAGGTTTCCATGTATATTATCATGTGGGGCTGGCCGAACAAAAGTGCACAATAAGAGGAAGTGACACCTAGGTACCCACAGCCGCTTAGCAACCACACTGCTCCTCCACTGAAGTGTGGTCGGGGAGGAACACTTAAGATACTGCTGGTGTCCCACATAAAGGATTAAGGACGAACCAAAGGATTGGGGATTTCCCCTGATACCCCACCAGATCTAAATCATACAAGCGGGTCACGGGAACACCATAGGGGACGGGGGGGAGAGGGAGAGGGAGAGAGAGGGAGAGAGAGAGAGAGAGAGAGAGAGAGAGAGAGAGAGAGAGAGAGAGAGAGAGAGAGAGAGAGAGAGAGAGAGAGAGAGAGAGAGAGAGAGATGGAGAGACAGAGACAGAGAGAGAGAGAGAGAGAGAGAGAGAGAGAGAGAGAGAGAGAGACGCCAGGGGAAGGTGAGGCCAAGGACAGAGGCTGGTTGAGTGTGAGGAGAGTTTGGCGGGGGGTACGGGGGGAAGGGGGGAGCTGCAGTACAAAGTGATGCAAGTGCAAAAAAAGAAAAAAGGTACAAAGAAAAAAACACCCAAAACAAAAGAGAACAGAGTGTGAGTGACAGCTGAAGCCAGGACCCGCCCCCCCTGGAGACACAGGTCCATATATAGACCAGTGATGATATAACTGTGCCCAGCGAGGAGCCACCTGGGCCCTTCCTGGTGGCTGAGGTACGATAAGCCCCCCCCAGCCCTAAAAACACACACATACACAGACGAGTTCCCACAAAGATTAATGAGCTGCAATTAAACTCATTTTCTTTACAAGAACTTTGCATGTCACTGCCCAAGCCTAATAAATGCCCAATAGGTGTGTTTGTGTGCGTGTGTGTGCTGAATGTAGGTGTGTTTCAGTGTGTGTGTGTGTGTGTGCGTGCGCGTGTGTGTGCGTGCGCGTGCATGCACGTGAACAAATGTACAGGTCATTTAATTAATCCAGCACCCTCTGGGTGTTGGATTCGTCACGATTCAGTACGGATTACATTTGAGGAGGAGTGTCTCCAACACAGAGGAGCACGGCCTCTGGTTCTCCACGAGAGGCAGAGAGGGGGAGGCAGAGAGAGGAGGAGGTAGAGAGGGGAGGAGGCAGAGAGGGGGAGGCAGAGAGGGGAGGAGGTAGAGAGGGGAGGAGGCAGAGAGGGGGAGGCAGAGAAAGGGAGAGGCAGAGAGGGGAGGAGGTAGAGAGGGGGAGGCAGAGAGGAGGAGGCAGAGAGAGGGGGAGGGGTAGAAAGGGGGGAGGCAGAGAGAGGGAGGAGGGAGAGAGGGGGGAGGCAGAGAGGGGGGAGGCAGAGAGGGGGGGAGGCAGAGAGAGCTAGGAGGCAGAGAGGGGGGAGACAGAGAGAGGAGGAGGTAGAGAGGGGGTAGACAGAGAGAGGGGGGAGGCAGAGAGAGGGGGGAGGCAGAGAGAGGGGGGAGGCAGAGAAAGGTGGGAGGCAGGGAGGAGCAGCTCCGCTGAGCCCCCCACTAAGAGGAGAACACAGTCTGTTCCTCCAAGAGAGAGACGCCGCGCGAGACTCTTTGTTTGCCTCCAGATTGGGAAGATTGGGACGAGAACCCTCGCTGATCCGACTGATTAGGTAGGAACACGATGGGAAGAAGTCCCCAAATCCGCCGCACTCCGCGACGACAACAGGTCGTTCATCACCATCCGGCACGCGGAGCAGCGCGCCTGGAATGTGACAGGAGTCGTGCTAATTGCCCGCGCAGAACGGTGGTGGAAAGCCAGCGTTGCGGTGCGAAACGTCGTGAGGGTGTCTGCCGGTAGCGGCATCCTCGGAATAACTAAATGTTACCCCCGGAGAATTTTCGAGTGTCTCTGTTTTCAGGGGAGGAGAAGTGCAGGGTACACATCCTCCCTTAACTCTGGGCTACACACGAGAGACAGACCTGATTGAACTCGGTTGGTTCTGGGCGTGTGCTCGCTGTGGGCGGAGTGAACGCAGCACCCCCTGGTGGTGGGGGATGAGGGATTCATCACTGACGGCCAAAAGGAGGCTCTTGGAGTTCATCGCCCGTTCGGGATGAGTTTGGGAAGCAGGGACAAGGAGGCGGAGGAGAAGGAGGAGACACAGGAGGAGGTGATGTTTGGCCCTAGGTCGTTATTGGCCCCGGCCCTCTCTTCAGGGGCCCCAATAAGCAGCCAATACTGCACACCACGCGAGGAGCTTTTATCGACGCAGTCTTCTTGTTTGGTTCCGTAAACAAGTGGGAGCCTTGAGAAGCATTAATGAAAGTCCTGGGAATCCAACAATAGTATTCATAACATAGATTATGATGGGTTACGGACACACAGACACACAGACACACACACACACACACACACACACACACACACGTATCTCACCTGCCAGGCGATGAAGTCCTTGAGCTTGTCGATCTTGTCCAGGTCCTCAGGATGCTCCTGGATGTACTTATCGTTGAAGAAGGCCTGAGGAGACAAGGAGGAGGAGGTGAGGAGGAGACAAGGAGGAGGAGGAGGTGAGGAGGAGGAGGTGAGGAGGAGACAAGGAGGAGGAGGAGACGAGGAGGAGGAGCAGACGAGGAGGAGGAGGAGGTGAGGAAGAGGAGTGGAGGAGGAGACGAGGAGGAGGAGGAGACGAGGAGGAGGAGCAGACGAGGAGGAGACGAGGAGGAGGAGGAGGAGGAGGAGACAAGGAGGAGGAGCAGACGAGGAGGAGGAGGAGGTGAGGAGGAGGAGGAGACAAGGAGGAGGAGGAGGAGCAGACACAAGGAGGGGAGGAGGAGCAGACAAGGAGGAGGAGGAGGGGAGGAGGTGAGGAGAGAGAGGAAGAGGGAGAGAGAAAGACAAAGAGCAATAAGGAGAGTGATCCGATTCACTGTAAAGCGGTGTGCAGTGACGTTGTCAGCAGACCGTCTGATGTCTGACGGCGCCCGGTGGCCCTACCTTCTCGTAGTTGGCGAAGCCCCCCATGACGGCGGGGTCCACGATGCCGTTGAGCAGCATGGACAGGGGGTTGATGGGCAGGTTGGGGTCGTTGTGGTGTCTCTGCACGATGCTGCTGATCTTCTCATTGGTCAGCTGCATGGTCTCCATGGCGTTCTCCAACGGGCTGATCTCCTCCTGTGGAACACGCCCAGTGTGAGCACACTCGTGTGAGGACCACACACACTCACATGTGTGTTGAATGACAACAGACCGGAAAATACATAGCTTCGGAGCCAAGGAAATGGCGGGAAACGCCACACTAGCCAGGGTTAGCCAGGTCATCCAAAAACAGCAAATATTGATTAAGATGAAGTATTTGAAGGCCTGTGTGCAATATTCCTTCTACATGTACGTGTTGTACATGTAGAAGGAATATTGGGCACAGGCCCTCAAATACTTCAAAGACAACACAGGGCCTAACTTGCGTTAAAATCAGGTGGAACAAAATCTAAATCCTCTCTGGCAGACTCTGCTTACTAGAACGTAGACGTAAATGTTGGTTTACAGACATGGGCCCAAAAACAACAAGAGACAAGGGAGGGGGGGGAAGGGAACAGACGTCACAGCAGAACGGCAAATCTCCAATCTGCGCCGGTGCGTCACTGGGCCCTTCCGATCCCAACCCTGAGAAAGAGGGCGGAGGGCCGGGCGAACCTCCACCTGGTAATGAGACGTGGAGCAGCAAGGGAAGACCCAGCCCCAGGGAACCAGCCTCTCCTGGTCCCCTAGAGCCGATTGGTCCGGTCTGGAGCGGTCCTTCAAAGGGGCTGCATGCCGGACCGATCTGCAGAGGAACCAATGACTGACCCAGGTCAGGACCGTCCGGAGGACCCCTCAGTACTCACGGTGGAGCCCCACTGGACCTCGAACCAGCGCAGGATGCCGGGCAGCTTGTAGGCCGTGGCGTAGGTGGTCCTCTCGATCCACATGTTCTGCACGCCGGGAAACCAACAGCAACAAACAAACAAACGCATAGAAACCTTTAACCGCACCGAAGATATCGACGGGACGAGGAAGAGTCGATCAGAATCGGGCAGAATCAGAGTCAGATCAGAGGCAGAAGAGGGAGATTGTTCAGGCTGGGAGCAATCATTTCCTCCCCCAGATGAGCCCCCCCCCCCCCCCCCCCCCCCCCCCCTCCGGCTCTTCCTCCTCCCCCTCCTCCTCCTCCTCCTCCTCTTCTTCCTCTGTCCCCGCTGCCTTGATGGCAGCTCATTAAACCCTGCTAACAGACAGCCACGACGACGAGAGGGAATCTCCTGGAAGAGTAATGACTCCCTTTTAGAAGAGGAAACGCACACACACACAGGGCACCGACACGCACACACACACAGGGCACCGACACACGCACACACAGAAATAAACACACACACACACACACACAGACATGAACATGTACACACCAACATACACAAGCGACCGCACACTGACCTACACAAAGCCTTCAAACACAGACCTACACAGGGACACACAAACCTACGCAAAGCCTTCAAACACAGAACCATTCAAGAACGCGCACACACTCAGGCGTGCATGCCTCCACAAAAATACAGGCCAACTCACTCTAGGGCAGAACGACACATACAAGCATGCATATACATGCATATACATGCACAACCCACAAACACAAAATAAAGCACACACAAATACACAATCACACACAGGAGAGAAAAGTGAGTATTTCCCTAAGGAGATCTCTTCCTGCTTGTCACGAGTGCTTTGCAGGAGCAGAAGGAGGAGAGAGTTCCCCTATTTAAACCAATTAGAGGGGGGTGACGTAGACATGCAGAATCCTTGTGTCAGCAGCCGCTCAGCACAGAAGGGATTCGACCAATTAGGGACAAGAACTCGGGTCGAGCTGTGAATAACGACGCAGTGAAGATGTGGGGTTTTGGGGCGTTGGCACAAAAAGTATTTCATATAGCACGGCATGAGAGGAGGTGTTTTGGATGAGTCACATGTGTCACGAAGCCAGTTCAGTCCCTGTGGAAACACGGTGGGTCCTAATTGGCCTGTTGTGTGACCCCCACCCCCCCCAACCCCACCCCCGTTCTGGAGCATGAATCATCAATTTGTGTTATTGATGCTAATGGGGACTAATAGGAAATATGGAGTTCAAACTCCAATGGAATATAGTCAATCCATAAATATGGGGCGAATTACTTCCCTTTTACTTTACTGCATTTATTTTATTTTATTATATAGCTGTCATCTTTCTGCTTTTCGACCTTATTTTATTTGCTGGAATTGAAAATCGCGTTTCCAAAAAAACGTCCACGGTAATAAGAACATTACGATAAATAAAAAACATTACCGCAAACTCGTTGTCGGGGTCCTTCTCGCCCTTCCTCACGGGTCGGGAGTACTGGAACTTATGGACCTCATTCACCGTGTAGAAGCTGTGGGGGGGGGGGAGACAGGGTGGGAGGGGGAGAGAGGGAGAGAGGGAGAGAGAGAGAGAGAGAGAGAGAGAGAGAGAGAGAGAGAGAGAGAGAGAGAGAGAGAGAGAGAGAGAGAGAGAGAGAGAGCAGAAGGGCAGAGTCAATTAAAAGAGTTGAGTCCGCTGGACGGACAGATTCAGAAAGGTTGATTGCTTTGCTTCAGGTCGGGCTGGGGACACGGCAGCCCCCGAGCCCGAGCCCCCCTCCACCCCCCGATTGGGGCAGAGTTGAGAGCCGGCCCCGTGAGACCCCCGCCTCCAGGCACGGGCGGGGGCTCACCTCTGCGCTGGGGGCCCGTGTCCCCCTGAGAGGCCAGAGATGTGGGAGGGGGCCGGAGGCACCTGACGACCAGGGAACGAGTGTGTCCGTCTGGGGGGGGGGGTGTGTGTGAGGGTGTGCGGGTGTCCCGCAGGTTAATAGACTTTTCCACGGCGGGAGAAAGGTACCGCAGGGCTTCGTGGGGGGCACATCGAGCCCTGGGGGGGGGGGCGGTGAATGCAGAGGTCTGTACGAGAACGCCCACTCTCGTTCAATACTCTCTCCCTCCCTTCTCCCCAACTCTCTCTCTCTCCCCTCCCCTCTCTCTTTCTCTCTCTCTCCCTTTCCCTCCCCCTCTCTCTCTTCCTCCCTCTCTCTCTACTTCTCTCCCTTTCCCTCCCCCTCTCCCCCCCTCTCTCTTCCTTCCTCTCTCTATACTTCTCTCCCTTTCCCTCCCCCTCTCTCCCCCCTCCCTCTCTCTTCCTCCTCCCTTCCCCTCCCTCTCTCTTCCTCCCTTTCCCTCTCTCCCCCCCTCCCTCCCTCCCCCCCTTTCCATTCCGCCACAACGTTCCCGTTTCAGAGAGGCGTCCCACTGGGGGATGGAGTTAGGCGTCGCCACAGCGACTGTTCCAAACTCTGTGTGAACCACAACGTATGGCGCTCTGAGCGCCTTTGTTAATAAAACATCAGACAGGCCTCGTGTGTTTCCTGTGTGGCGGCGGCGGGGTCACGCCCCCCGTGGTCGGGACGGTCTCACTGTGGTCCACGATGAAAGGGCGCCCGCACGGTTGGCAGTGTTGGCACGGCAACAAAGCCTCCCAGCTCTCCTCCGTGTATCGTCATGCCGGCCACGTTGCCAAGGACATCAGAAAGGGGCCGCATTCCGCTGTTTATTTTTGTTACTTTATTTTATTGCGAAAAACGATATAAGGAGGTTCTGCCGCTGATTTGCATAATCACCGCAGACGGGAGAGTGCGGTTGGCTGCTCCGGAGCTAGGAGGAGAGGTGGCCCTGAATGTGTAAAATACGCCCCGATTAGGAGAGTATGAGAGCATACTTTAATAAATCAGATGACGGGGGCGGGCTGGGCCTCAGAGGTCTGATCTGATGAACACGGAGAGAAGGGAGGCTTCAGAGCAGCGCTGCCTCTACCCCTTTGTCGTTTTATTAAGCATCCTCGTTAGCCGACGGGCCAATCAGCAGCTACGAGGAGGCAGGGGCCCGGATAGAGCCAGGTCAGAGGGGGGTCAAGGGTCAGCCTGGCTGGGACGACCTCTGCAGGCGCACGGATCGCAGCGCTGACCCTCACATAGGGCAACATGAGAGAGAGAGTGGGAGAGAGCGAGAGCGAGGGGAGGGCGAGATAGAGAAAGAGAGAGAGAGAGATAGAGACAGAGAGAGAGAGAGAGAGAGAGATAGAGAGAGAGAGAGAGAGAGAGAGAGAGACAGAGGATGAGATAGAGACAGAGAGAGTGGGCGAGATAGAGACAGAGAGAGTGGGCGAGATAGAGACAGAGAGAGAGAGAGAGAGATAGAGACAGAGGATGAGATAGAGACAGAGAGAGAGGGTGAGATAGAGACAGAGAGAGAGGGCGAGATAGAGACAGGGCGAGATAGAGACAGAGGATGAGATAGAGATAGAGACAGAGAGAGAGGGCGCGAGAGATAGAGAGAGAGGACGAGATAGAGACAGAGAGACAGAGAGACAGAGAGAGAGAGAGAGAGAGAGAGAGAGAGAGAGAGAGAGAGAGAGTGACCAAGCCCCTGATGCTCTGGATACCAACAGGTCCGTTTTTTCTAAAACCTTTACGACTGTCTTGACTTTACTTAAAATCTTAGAAGGAAAAAGGATTACTTACCCTTTAAAGAGTAAACATCGTTGTTTAATATTCACAAAAAGCACATTTACATGGAGGCTAATCAGCTCCGTGGGCCCCCTGTTGTGGGCCCCGTTTGTCACACATTAAGATACAGCAGAGCTGGTTCTGCCTCTCAGCGGCGGGGAAACAGATGAGGCTGCTTAAGACTGATCACACAGTTTGATTATGAACATAAAACCACTGTAGTTTGGACGGGGAGAGAGAGCGAGAGTAAGAGGGAGAGAGAGAGTGAGAATGAGAGAGCGAGAAAGCTAGAGAGAGAGTGAGAGAGAGCGATACAAGAGCAAGAGAGATAGAGACGGAGAAAACGACAGCAAGGGAGCGAGTGAGAACGTGGGAGCGAGTGGGAGCGACAGCGAGGGTGAGTGTGAGAAAGAGAGCGCGAGAATGAGGGGGAGAGGGGAGAGGGAGAGAGAGAGAGTGACAGAGAGAGCCAGAGCGAGAGAGAGAAAACCTTACCTCACGATCTGCTCAGAGACGGCCTTGTTCTGGAACTTGGCAGGAAGGTCCAGAATGGGCTTCACGGTGAAACACTGGATGTCTTCGAACAAAAGGGTTAAGGAAACGCACCACTACTCTCGTTGACATGATGATAGAACACAACATTGTGAAACTGTCAGACAGCACATGAACTCACTCTCTCTCGCTCTCTCTCTACCTCTCTCTCCCCTCCCTCTCTCTCTCTCCCCCCTCTCTCTCTCTCTCTCCCGCCCTCTCCGAGCATATGAAGGTGGTGTTGGATACACTGGCCGGAGGACGCCTTGATGTCCTCGCTAGGCGGCGTGGTGGTCTTCATCTTCTCGGCGTTGGGAAACTGGGTCAGCACACGGGCCTCAAAGTCCTCACGCCGCTCGTACTCCTTCCCCCGGTAGATGAACATCTTGTTCTAGGAGGGGGGGAGGACGTGTGGAACACCTCGGTCATTTCATCCATACACCCCTTTAACAGTAGAGTCGCTCCGATAACGATCCCAGCATCGGAATTCTTCCGATAGTGCCTAAAATATAACAGTATACAATCAGTTATCGGTGAGTACGCAAGTCTATGCGTCGATCCGATACCATCACGTTACTAGCCAAATTATTTATGCACGCTATGATAATTTCTCATTTCTCATACTGTATCACCATCATGGTCACAAGCTTCTTCTACTGCATTAACACCTATCTTTTCAATATACAAACAGACAATAAAAGTCATGGACCGGAAACCCATGAGATGGCATCACTGCGGCATTCTAAAAAAACACAACCTTTTCACCTTTGATAACTTTATTCATTTTAGTAATCTTCAATTGTTTTTCAAGTGTGTAAATAACCATGTGTCACCACTGTTGTCTGAATTGGCCATCAGACGTCAGAGCTCTCGTCGGGCAAATACACGAGCCTCCATCAATGGTGATTGTCTTGTTCCCATGTACAGGACATCTTTCGGTCAGTCTGCCTTCTCTGCAAAGGGGGCAAAACTATGGAACCTCTTGCCCACTAGTCTAAAACTAGAGACTAACAGCAACACTTTTAACAGAGAACTTAAACAACGGCTCAAATCAAATCAACAGTGCTCACACAAATAATTTACAACTGGTTTATTGTTTGATCCTGCTGCCTTTGTTTTTCTCTACGTAGCCTATGTATATATATTCGACTCATTAAATTGCTGCTCTGTACTCTACTGTATACTGCATTTTTACTCTTTTTAATTATCACTATCAGTTTTTTATCAGTATTTGATCTTGTTTCTGTCTTGTTTAGTTTCTTTTGTTGTTTTCAAAAAGCCTCCTGTGGACAGGTGTTGTAAACTAGCATTTATGCTAACACACTGTAAACAATGCATCTGGTTCGTCCAATGACATTGTCATGTCCGTGTCCAAATAAAATCTACTATACTATAGCTCATTTACTACACAGGCAGAGAAGGCTGCGTTCGTTAACGGTTGGAGGTGGAAAGTCGTATCGGCCAAAGTTCAGGTATCGGGAAGGAAGGAATGGAATCGGAACGTCTCTATTTAACAGAGGCGCCATCGTGAGACAAACCCAGCTGAGGACACTTATCACGTGTGGGTCACTTCCCCACAGAGGTGCTCTGGGGTAATGTCCATTCAACACTCCACCTAGGAGACTTTTACTGGGCTCCTCCAGACAAGGACGTGGGGGTGGTGGTGGTGGTGTTGGAAGCGGGTTTATTGTAACGTGACCTGTTGCTCCATGTTGCCATGCAGGAGATCTCAGGAGAGTGTGAGGGGTGATGGCTGGTTCGACCTTGACAGGTGTCTGTCTGACTCAGGCCAGGTGAGGCTGCTTGAACCGGCCATCTTCCACACACACACACACACAGACACTCTGCAATCTGCTACAGCATAGTGGATCAGAGATTAGGCAAATTCTAACATCCTGATAAACGAGGGAAGTAAGGAAAAACGGTGACCGTCAAATTGCCGCCAAAGCAGCAGCACACAGTAATTTACCGCCTATAAATAACAGGGCCAGCGTGTATTCGTCCCCTCTGCAATCATCGGTCATTCCAAGGCTACCAGAAGGCGCTGCCGTCGTCTAATAGATCACCTCACATATCGTCAATAACAGGCTGAAGTAACTTCCTGTTCCTGTACTTAATCTTTCGATCTACACCTGTGTTTTTTCTCCAGCGAAAAGAGTCCAACGCTACTTCTACTCCTTCAGGCTTGCGATGCTAATGTGATGCTAATATGATGCTAATGTAATGCCTATTTAAAATCATCTATGACTGTTTGGAATTACAGGTGTCTCTGTGGCACCCACACACTCAGCTCTTAGGCATTACACCCCAATGCTTAGAAGGGAACTGCTGATTCATTCAAGAAAAGGAGAGAAGTCAGAGTAGAAGTAGTTCACCAGCTTTTGTTCTTTGGGCAGCATCCAGGGACGGTTCCCCCTTTGTGACATGAAGCCCTCCTTTGGAGCTCTTCCCTCCCGAGAGCAAAAGCACAAAAGCTCTCAGACAAACATGCACACCTATGAACACACAATGCTCGTGTACACACACATACACACACCTAATTCTCCCCAATTAATTAAACGAATTGCAGCCATGAAATATGCTTGGGACAGTTTTCAAATTCTCTCTGACAGATAAGGTGACAAAGGCGCATTGACTTTTGGGAGTCATTCAGCTCCAACGCAGGAGCGGAAAGAAGCTGGCAGACAATACGAAGCTGCCACTGCCACGAGATGAGCCCGACATTTTGGAAACTAGAACCTATTCAAGGTCCGTGTATTGCAAGTTAATTCAGAAGACGAACACACAGATGTCAGCATAAGTATGTATATTTATGTTCTCACTCATCTCCATGTCCCACTCCTCATTTGTATTCCTGAAGACAAGGTAAAGAATGGAAATGTCTCCCTTTGAGCGGATGCATCTCCTCCATGGCTGATGAGTCATTTCAGATCTTTAACTGGAGTCGAATCAACAATCTTAACTGACACATGATATTTGGATGCTCCGAAAAGTTTGCTCTCAGATTGTGTACCTTATTAAATCAAAAACGAATCTGGAAAATAGTAAACAGAAACAGAAAGCATTGTCGTTTTTTAGTGCAGTCGAGCACAGAATGTGTTTGACTGGGTTCTGAAGACAATGTGGTTCTATTTGGGTTCAATGTCACGTTGTCATGTGATCAAGCTGGCACGATAACAGGCATGTTACATAGCCCTGTGTTAGTCGGGATTGAGCCAACGGAGTTCTGACTAATCAACAGAACCCAGATTCTGTCTTCCATCATTCAACAATCAAGAGTGGAGTGTCCAATCACAGCCCGGGGGGGGGGGGGGGGGGGTAGTCATCAGTGCTCACTGGCTCAGGCGAACTCTGTGACGCAACGAACACAAAAGCGTTTTCTTGAAATCAAACATAATCAAAACTTAAACCAATTCACCCACGGGAACTTTGAAGGTATCTCCTCTGTTTCGAGCTGACAGCGACAACTTCAGCAAACATCCAGAGTTCCTGCAGAGTTTAAGACTGACAGTCGAGACGAAGGCGGTGGGATGTGCATCTGTGGATCATTTTCTAAATCAGCTCATAGTCCGCCGTCTAATCACATTAACAACCAATGCATCATAAGCCACCGAATTAGACCCCTTTTGTGCTGTTACAATGCACTGGGTGGTGGTGGTGGTGGGGGGGGGGGGGACAGAGCGGTGGTTATCAGAGCTATTGATTTCCTCGTATAATTGACTATTCCCCGTAGGCCGGAGGCGCCGGCGCCACACAACAGCGAAGGCGGCGAGAGAAAGTGAAAACGACGTTAATGGGATTCATCTTAATTAGCGGGCCCACATTAATTACCCCTTCGACACCAACCCCCCCACCTCCACCTCCTCACCTATCTGTCTGGGTTGAGCGCTGCTCAATGGGTGCCGGTTCTTTTAGGGTTCTTTTATTCCCGCTCTTCATCACCACCGATCAGGCCCAGGGTCGTGTTCGGGCGTTAGCAGCGTGACGCTAACGCGGAGGATAGACGACCTGACGGGCCGGAGAGGAGGCAGGGCAGCGGGGCGGCCATGATGCGGGACGGGAGACAGAGCGCTGAGCCACGCGGCGCAAGAAAAAAGGGTTACCCTTTAATCAACGGCGGTCTTAAAGGGGCGCCCAGGGGCCAGCTTAAGGGGAACCCAGTAGCCCGTGGTCTTAAAGGGGAGCCCAGGAGCCCGCGGTCTTAAAGGGGAGCCCAGGAGCCCGCTGTCTTAAAGGGGAGCCCGCTGTCTTAAAGGGGAGCTCGCTGTCTTAAAGGGGAGCTCGCTGTCTTAAAGGGGAGCCCAGGAGCTCGCTGTCTTAAAGGGGAGGCCAGGAGCCCGCGGTCTTAAAGGGGAGCCCAGGGGCCCTCTTTCTTAAAGGGGCGCCGTCACGCTCGGCTTTATTGCAACGGAGGAGAGTTCCAGTTCATTATTAGATATTGGAGGAGCATTTGGACCATTTCAATCATCATTCAAAATCAATAACAATAACGGACGCAAATCCCGGACCATTGCTCCAGCTGGGGTTTGATGGGGAATGGTCAGAGGTCAAACTGTTTCGAGGATTTCTCAATGAAACAACAGAGTGATTTTTTCAAACGTCCATATTGAAAATGAACCTCCATCGTTCCTGCTGCTCTCCTCTTCTCCATTCCTGCTGCCGACCGGAATGGAGAAGAGGAGAGTTTCCCAGCAACATCCTCATAAAACACAAAGCTAGGATGAACATCCGTGTGGATGACATCAGCAGCCGGGATGAGAGGCCGGGGTAAGCCTACAAGGCACACGCACACAAAATACCAAATCCCAGCAGAGCTGCGAACCGACAGCATGAAAGGGAGGCAGACGCTCCCGGGAATCAAAGGCTGAGAGTGGGAATGCTTTTTCAAAGCGGAGGTTTTGGGTGGATGGGTTTCCCTCGCTGTCGGAAGCTCCGACGGAAAAACCTGGTTAATGCGAAATTGGGCCGGCTGTGATCCCCACTTGCATCGGGCAGAACCGGACTCTAACCCCCCCGTCTCATCTGCAGTCTGGGTGGATCTGGACCCGGGGGGGGGGGGGGGGGGCATTGGGCTGAGCCAACGTTTATGGACTGGTATCACCGTGACGATGGGAGAGAGAGAGAGAGAGAGAGAGAGAGAGAGAGAGAGAGAGAGAGAGAGAGAGAGAGAGAGAGAGAGAGAGAAAGAGAGAGAGAGAGAGAGAGAGAGAGAGAGAGAGAGAGAGAGAGAGAGAGAGAGAGAGAGAGAGAGAGAAGGAGAAAGAGAGCAAGAGCAAGAGCGAGAGCGAGAGCTAGATAGAGAGAGAGGGAGAGAGGGAGGGAGAGAGAACGAGAGCGAGAGCGAGAAAGAGAGACAGTAAGATAGAGAGAGAGCAAGAGTAAGAGAACGAGAGAGAGTGTGCGAGACTGAGAGCAAGAGAGACGGTGAGACAGAGACAGAGAGAGACAGAGAGAGACAGAGAGAGACAGAGAGTGGCTGGACCGATGGGACAGAGCCCAACCTCACTCCTGACCCCCCCCTCTCTATTTCCAAAGCCAGGTCCAATCATTCTCTGCCACACAGAGCGGCCCCCCCATCCAGGAGCCGTTTGGGCCCTCTCTGAACCACAGCTGTTCTTTGGTTTGTTCTGAGGGGGAAACTGAACTACGCCCGGTCAGAGAACCCATTATCCCAGGCCTGCTCCACCGTACCAGCCAACCCATCATGTGGCGGTGGTGGTAGTGGGGGGGCGGGATGAGAGACAGAGAGAGAGAGAGGAGGAGGAGAGCTCCGTGATGATGGGCTGTTTCAGCCTCAGAGCTCCACCACGCTTCAACTGCTCCGGCGTGAACTACACACTGATACTGGTGTGTGTGTAGGTGTGTGTGAGTGAGTGAGTGAGTGAGTGAGTGAGTGAGTGAGTGAGTGAGTGAGTGAGTGAGTGAGTGAGTGAGTGAGTGAGTGAGTGAGTGAGTGAGTGAGTGAGTGAGTGAGTGAGTGAGTGAGTGAGTGAGTGAGTGAGTGAGTGAGTGAGTGAGTGAGTGAGTGAGTGAGTGAGTGAGTGAGTGAGTGAGTGAGTGAGTGAGTGAGTGAGTGAGTGAGTGAGTGAGTGAGTGAGTGAGTGAGTGAGTGAGTGAGTGAGTGAGTGAGTGAGTGAGTGAGTGAGTGAGTGAGTGAGTGAGTGAGTGAGTGAGTGAGTGAGTGAGTGAGTGAGTGAGTGAGTGAGTGAGTGAGTGAGTGAGTGAGTGAGTGAGTGAGTGAGTGAGTGAGTGAGTGAGTGAGTGAGTGAGTGAGTGAGTGAGTGAGTGTGTGTGTGTGTGTGTGTAGGTGAGAGTGAGTGAGTGAGTGAGTGAGTGAGTGAGTGAGTGAGTGAGTGAGTGAGTGAGTGAGTGAGTGAGAGTGTGTGTGAGAGTGTGTGTGAGAGTGAGTGAGTGAGTGAGTGAGTGAGTGAGTGAGTGAGTGAGTGAGTGAGTGAGTGAGTGAGTGAGTGAGTGAGTGAGTGAGTGAGTGAGTGAGTGAGTGAGTGAGTGAGTGAGTGAGCGAGTGAGTGAGTGAGTGAGTGAGTGAGTGTGAGTGAGTGTGTGAGAGTGTGTGTGAGAGTGTGAGTGAGAGTGTGTGTGAGTGAGTGAGTGAGTGAGTGAGTGAGTGAGTGAGTGAGTGAGTGAGTGAGTGAGTGAGTGAGTGAGTGTGTGTGTGTGAGTGAGTGAGTGAGTGAGTGAGTGAGTGTGTGCGTGCTCACCCGTAGGAAGGAGGGGAAGCCCATCCCGTAGTAGCCCATGGCGAAGTAGTCCAGCTTGGGCCGAATCACCTTCACGATGTTCTCATAGAACTGGGCCTGCTTCCTCTGTAGGGGCACAACGTACAGAGCGCTTAGGGCGGAACGTACAGAACATACAGAGCACTAAGGTCAGAACATACAGAACGTACAGAGCGCTTAGGTCAGAACGTACAGAACGCTTAGGCCAGAATGTACAGAATGTACAGAACGTATAGAGCGCTTAGGTCAGAACGTACAGAACGTACAGAACGATTAGGGCAGAACATACAGAACATTTAGGAGAAAACGTACAGAACGTACAGAACGATTAGGGCAGAACGTACAGAACGTACAGAGCGCTTAGGTCAGAACGTACAGAGCGCTTAGGTCAGAACATACAGAGCGCTTAGGTCAGAACGTACAGAGCGCTTGGGTCAGAATGTACAGAACATTTAGGAGACAACGTACAGGTCACAATGTACAGAACTTTGAGGTCAGAACTCTGAGGTCAGAACATACAGAACAGAGTGTATAGGTCAGAATTAATAGGTTAGAACATACGAGGCAGAACGTATAGGACAGAGTGTATAGGACAAAACGTACGGAACAGAACGTACAGAACAGAATGTCTGGAAGAGTAACCTATAGGTCAAAACATATAGAACTGTTCCTTAGAGAACGGCAACAAAGACAGAACCGTACCAAATAGGAAATGTACCATTTACAACATTTAGGCTGAACAGATGGACACTGAATATAGCTCGTAATACATGGAGATAATATAACATAAAATATAGACATAACCAAATATGCAGACTGTAGAGACATCCTATACTATACAGAATAGGATGCATTAATAAGAAAAGTAATAAAACAAACCGTTGTGCGGAATGTATAGAGTCCAAATGAAAGGCCATAATAAAATACCAGCACAAACAAATCCATACTGGCACTGGCAGTCCTGCTGCGATGAGAATAACACTGTGGAAATGATCCAGGCGATACAGTGACTCTCTGCACTTCATTACAATATGACAATGTGCAGGAACACTTTACATTTAATATGACGAGTACGTTGACAGACGTAACGTAGATGAGAAACTAGAGGAGAACATAGATGTTCTCAGGCGTCATTCATATATCATGTTTTACATTCATATGACGAGAACATTGACAAAAGTAGACGTTCTCAGACGTCATCAAACGTCGACGTTCTCAGACGTCAACAAACGTAGACGTTCTCAGACGTCTTCGCCCGAAGCACATTCTGTGCCTGGTAACTAGGCCTGCATTAACCTGCCATTGGGCCCTGGGGCAGAGAGGTGTCATAGGCCCCCTGAGAGGGGATCTTACAATGAAGATGTGTCAATTATTTTCCGACTGGTTAGACGACTGTGGCCCAGATACCACTAGCCCCCTTTTTTATTGGCTCATGATAGGCCTCTGATCTTTATAAGCCCCAAACAAAAATCACATTGACTTGGGCCTACGCCGATCGGGGGGCCTATCATGAGCCAGTATTAAAAGAAAAGAAGAAAATAACATTTAGCGCAGCTCATAATAGTCCCCCTGATCGGCGTAGGCCCTGGGGCTTCAGCCCAGGTAAGCCCGTGCATTAAGGCGGCCTTGATCGTAACCTATAACCAACGCGGCGCTCCTCTGAGACGGAGAACTGACAGAGAAACTTACAGAGACTAGAGAGAAACCAGAGAGGAACCACAGAGGAACCACAGAGGAACCACAGAGGAACCTCAGAGGAACCACAGAGGAACCAGAGAAACTAGATAAACCAGAGAGGAACCAGAGAGGAACCAGAGAGGAACCAGAGAGGAACCAGAGAGGAACCACAGAGGAACCAGAGAGGAACCAGAGAGGAACCACAGAGGAACCACAGAGGAACCACAGAGGAACCAGAGAGGAACCAGAGAGGAACCACAGAGGAACCACAGAGGAACCACAGAGGAACCACAGAGGAACCAGAGAGGAACCACAGAGGAACCAGAGAGGAACCAGAGAGGAACCAGAGAGGAACCAGAGAGGAACCACAGAGGAACCACAGAGGAACCAGAGAGGAACCACAGAGGAACCACAGAGGAACCACAGAGGAACCAGAGAGGAACCAGAGAGGAACCAGAGAGGAGCGACGAAGAGACGACTCACCAGGGACGCGCTGAGCTGCTCGAAGTCAAACATCTCGTTCTCGTACTGCTCCGCCAACTCCTTGCCCAGGATGATGGCTTCCTCCCACATCTGCGGGACACGGAGACGGCGGCAGAGACGTGATTAACAAGAACACAACGAGGAGCAGGGCTACGGCCTCCACGGTGGATTCAAACCCTCCACACACACACACACACACACACACACACACACACACACACACACACACACACACACACACACACACACACACACACACACACACACACACACACACACACACACACACACACACACACACACAGAAGGTGAAGGGCGAAGGACAAAGGAAGTGTGCTGGATGGCATGCAGTTCAGGGTTCATCTACAGCAGGCGCCCACATGTGAAGCCATCCCGTTTCGATCTGATTGGTTTTAATAGCTGGCAAATAAGCGGGTCTCCCGGGTAACACCCCCCCCCCCCCCCCCCCCCTGCACCCACCCCTCAACAGACCCCCCCCCCCCTCCCTCTCCTGGCCCAGGGATGCATTCCAACAGCGCCATCAGAAGATAACTCGTTGTGTTTCTGGATGCGGCGGAGTGTTTCCTTTGCTCTGTGAGTGCGTGGGCGGCTGGAGTGCCGGGTAAAGCCTGCATTGTATTTGTGCAGAACAACACGAGTCCATGTCTTTATGCCGGCGGCGGCCGGGCTCATGGCTGTGCGGGCGGGCGGCGCCGCCTCTCACCTTGCCCTTGTCGAAGTAATTGATGATCTGCTGGTACAGCTGGTCCTTCAGCTGGCCCTGAGTGGACGCGTGGTAGCCGTCTCTCTGGGTCAGGTGGGCCGCACACGCCTCCTCCGACCACTGGGGGGAGGGGGGGGGGGTGGAGCAGAGTTAACGCACCGCACAGACACACACACTCAAAGACACACACACACACACACACACACTCAAACACACGCACCCTCAAACACTAAAAACACAAACACACACTCACATGCACTCGGACACACACACACACTCACTCAAACACACATTCAAACACACGCTGAAACACACACACACTCAAACACACACACACACACACACACTCAAGCACAGGCTGAAGCACACACTCAAACACACACTTAAACACTAACACTCAAACATACACTTAAGCACACACTCAAGCAAACACTCAAACACACTAACAAACACTCAAACACACACTTAAATGTACACACTCAAGCCCACGTACACTCAAACACACACACACATCCGGTGCGCCGGGAGGCAGAGCGGTGGCACACTGTGATTCTATTGGTTGAATGGCTTCAGGGCATGGGGTCGAGGGAATATGTATTTCTTTAAAGTGCCTCCCCCCCCCTCCCATCCCCCCCTGCCCCCCCTCTGTCTAGTTCAGACTGGAGGGGGGGGGGGGGGGGGGGAGATGGAGGGGTCCGGACAGGAAGCCTCCGGCTGAGGTCTGCTGTCGGGCATCAGAACCCTACGGCACAGAGTGACGCACACACACACACACACACACACACACACACACACACACACACACACACACACACACACACACACACACACACACACACACACACACACACACACACACACACACACACACACACACACACACACACACACACACACACACAGTCCACAGCCAATATAGTGTACATGCACTGGCTAGGACCCCCCCAGATGTATCAGTTATGAGCTATACATTTTTCAGATCGCAATAAGAGTGTTAAAAAAAATAAAAAGCGTAGTCTTGTTTCTTTACTCGTTGACTCGTTGACTCGTTGACATTCTGTCCAAAAACCAGACGTCTGCACAGCCAAGGGACCTTACTGCCCTGTCGGCCATGTTGGTTCCCCAAGTTCTCCCACCCCGGATTGCGTTAACAACCAAGATGTCCGCCAGGAGGATCAGGCCAACACTCTGCCTGCTGATTGGATGACGCCAGGCGGCGGCAGTGACACAGTTAAAGCGGGGAAGACGAACCCATTCGGCGGGCGAAAGGGGACCCACAGACCGAACTAAATTGCTGATCCCTCACAAAAGCCGTGTCCACGGGGCTGCTGTGAACCCACTCTCCTTAATGCACTGGGCCGCCCACCCCAGGCTCGCTGTCCTCCCCGGACCCCTTTCTGGTTTCACCTTTTATTTATCTGCAGAATAATTAATTAGTGTTGGCCGGTGTTCGGGGTGACGGTAAATCACACGGCGCTCTCTAAGGACGAGTCTGAGTGCACCGCACTCCGGATTTAAAGAGCGTCACGACACAGCGTATTTATAGATGAGAGCTGGCGTCGGGGTGGGGGGGGGGAGACAATCCATTGGTCCCTTGAGGACCTAGGGCCACCCTGCTCCCCCCAGTCCAGCACCCTGGTCATGTCATCGATGAGGTCACCCTTCTGGGCACAGTGTGTGTGTGTTTGTGTACATGCGTCTGCGTATGCATGTAACTGTGTATCTGCACGTGTCTTTGCGTGTGCATGTGCGTTGTGTGTGCGTGCGTGTGTGTACCTTGAGCAGCTTGGCGTGCAGCAGCAGGGTGAATGCCGCCTCGGTGTAGTTGTCACACTCTTTGTGGAGGTCGCACAGCTTGTACAGGTACCTGGTAGAATGTAGAGGTTACTCCCAAGGTGTTCCTCGACTCCATGACCGTGGCCCTGCAGGGGGGTCGATCGTAACGCCATCGAAACACCCCACAAAAACGAGGATCTGGGATGTGTTTATCACGTTCATTCATCATCGTTATTCACTACTTTTGGAATCGCGTCAAGGATGTCGTGGAAGCGGCTGCCAGGTGTTTTAGTGGCTACGCGTCTGTCTGGAGGAAACATCTCAATATGGTGCTCTGACATTAACTCAGAGACAACAGAGGATACGCTAAGCAAGACGTGCTGCCTGGAACGCTCCCTCCTCCTCCTCCTCCTCCTCCTATTAGCTCATCCTGAGCGAGGAGGCAGCATCTGCTCAGCTCCAATCCGCCGAGCATATGGAGACTCAAACCGGGGGCGACCGGGCGAAGCCACGATGTTCGTTTACGTCGAACCAAATACAAAAACGGTTGCATCCGGAAAACCCAATTAACAGGTGGGGGGGGGGGGGGGGGGGTGTTGACACAGGCACTCGGGTCTCTCAGCCAATGGGAGGTCGGCAGACTTGAACCAAGGTACAGTCTTGGTGCCCGGTCTGCTCCTAACGCAGCCGGTCTCAATCCGCCCGGGGCCCGGTAGAGATACATAACTACACCTGAGTATATACACTACGTGACAAATTAACATTAAAGGAGCCGTGTGTTACCAATGGATTGTACTAAATCATAATATGACGACAATACGTCATCAGAGATGAGGTATTTAAAAATCGTTGTACTGGCTTCTCTGACAACAACGCTGCAGCCTGCAGATTCTCTTTTGACTTTTTTTCGACTTTTCGTGTGTTCTGGGTTGAATCGTTTGTTTGTCTGTTTGTTTGCTTTGGCCTGTGTGTTGTGATTCACTATGTTTCAAGTACCCCGGGTTGCCAGGTATGAAAATAATTGGGAAGCAAACACAGCGTTCTGCAGCCATGGAAGCAAGCAAACGTACTGGATCCACTGAAATTATACTAGATTGTGCCCAACCTGAAGGGTTGGTTTAAGAAGTCAATAATATAACATCACTTCCATTTTGAAGTCCAACTATGTCACGATAATTACTTTATTGACTGATATATGGACATGAAATCTGTTTCATAACGGTCCTTTTCATTGAACGCGATTGTTTGATGCAACTTTCTCATTCAATATAATAATTAAAAATCATGGATCTAGATGGGACTGCAACATTTTCAAGGAACACTTTGTGACAGCTCTCGACTGCAAATGAATTAATTTTGCCACAATGATCACTGTACAAGGTGAAGAACAAGGGTGGAGGCTACAGCCTATTTACTTTCCTCAAAGCAGTCTTACTGCATCCATAGTGGTAAACGAGAATCTTAGACCTAGCATTATCGCCATCTGGTACATTATGAATCCCATAGCAGTCGGCACCACCAGCCAATGTTTACTTATTCACGTGAACATCGTTTGCTTTTGACAACAACAATGTGCAGTTGAGATGCAACACTTTCAATTTGGAAAACAACTTTCCCCCAAAGAGTGTTAGCCTACTTCTAGTAATCAAACAGGGAAACAACCTCAGAAACTAATTTCTTCAAAACACGGCTGTATTAAAGAATGCGCCGCCGCTGATCATAATCCCCTCATCCGAGTTCTTCCATTCGCTAAGCTATTTCAGACTTTGATTAAAAAGTGAAACTCTAAATCCTCTCAACACAAAGGATGTTCTGGTGGAACAACGGAGAAGAAGCTCTCCTGACCGGCTTTATGGGGTGGAGGGCTGAGTCCATCTGCCTTTTCGCTGGCGCGATTCTTGTTATATCAGTGGCATAAAATGGACTTAAAGTGACATCACAATGGTTTATCCTAATTATTTCTAAGATGATATAAAGTCCAACTAAGTGATTTATTGTGTCAGGCCTGGGAGTCAATACCCCCACGATACTGTCAGCATGCAGGTCCTTACCTGATGTACATCTCCTCTCTCTCGATCTCCTTGTAGAAGTTCTACAGGGGACACACAGACCGTAGAACCGTTATAACACAGAACCGCAACCACATAGAACCTTAACATATAACCGTTACAATATAGAACCAAACTAGTAACATATAACCGTTACAATATAGAACCGTAGTAACATATAACCGTTCAAAGATAGAACTGGGATAACATAGAACCTTGAAAACATAGAGATGTTACAAGATAGAACCGATACGACATAGAACCGTTACAACATAGAACCCTTACAACATAGAACCGTTATAACATAGAACCGTTTCAACATAGAACCGTTTCAACATAGAACCGTTACAACATAGAACCCTTACAACATAGAACCGTTATAACATAAAGCCATAACACCATAGAACCTTTATAACATAGAACCATAACAGCATAGAACCGGTAGAACAGAATAGAACTATAGATGGATAGAACCTTTATAACGTTGGTGGATGTTTCCACAGAGACCGGTTTACCACAATTGTCACAAACTGATTGTGATTATGTTAAGTTCTTAGTCGCTGTCGTCATGATCCACGATGAATCATGACGACCCCCTCTCCAAGCCCCCCGCCAACCAATTCGCGTACGTTCATGCATTCACACACACATAAACACATCAGCGGGGACGAGAGGGACGGCAGTGAGCTGTCCACACGTCCGTCCGTCCCCTGCCGCCCTTCAGGGGGACGGACTGAACGGCCAACACAACAATGGCGGGCGGCGCCCGTCGGCGGGTCTATCGGCGCCCGGGTCTATCGGCGCCCGGGTCTATCGGCGCCCGGGCAGGCCGGGACGGGGAGCTCTGACATTTGGCCACTCCCGGCTGAAATGCCATTCGACAAAAGAGGGCTGGCTCCTAGGCGGGCCCCTGCGATAAGGCCCTAATGTATTCTGACAGGGCGGCCCCTCTGCTATTGTTTCGGCGGGGGGTGGGGGGTGGGGTGGGGGGGCTTGTCAGAGGAAGCCG
This sequence comes from Gadus chalcogrammus, assembly GCF_026213295.1. Lineage (NCBI taxonomy): Eukaryota > Metazoa > Chordata > Actinopteri > Gadiformes > Gadidae > Gadus > Gadus chalcogrammus. The sequence continues at coordinate 4,709,883 of NC_079429.1, forward strand.
ACTGACAGGGCCGGGCGCCGCGGACGCCAACGCGCGTCGATATAATAGCCCCCCCCCCCCTCACGGTGGTACATTATGAGGTCTGTCGGAGACCGCTGCATCACTCGTGGAAGGTGTGGTGCGTGCGCGTCGATAACAACACAATGATCGCACACGCACACAGACATCACACACACAGACACAGGGGAAATATTCAGTTGAGTACACAACAGAAGTACACAAGGTCTGCGAGTGAAGGTGTGGGTGAGGAGAACTGAACAGCAGATCTGGGTGTTGTTTTTATGTTGCAATGTGAAGCTGGTTGCTGTGTGTGCTGTGAGTGTGTGTGTGTGTGTGTGTGTGTGTGTGTGTGTGTGTGTGTGTGTGTGGTGTGTGTGTGTGTGGTGTGTGTGTGTGTGTGTGTGTGTGTGTGTGTGTGTGTGTGTGTGTGTGTGTGAGTGTGTGTTCGTGCAGCCATTGAAGCAAGCAAACAAACTGGATCCACTGAAATTGTACTAGATGTGCCCAACCTGAAGGATTGGTTTAAGAAGTCAATAATATAACATCACTTCAATTTTGAAGTCCAACTATATCACGATAATTACTGATATATGGACATGAAATCTGTTTCATAACGGTCCTTTTAAATGTTTGCTGCAATTTTCTCAGTCAATATAATAATTAAAATCATGGATGTAGATGGGACTGCAACATTTTAAAGGAACATTTTGTGACAGCTCTCGCCTGCAAATGAATTAATTTTGTCATAGTCTAAAAATGATCACCGTGCAAGGTGAAGAATATTACTTTCCTCAAAGCAGTCTTACTTCATCCATAGTGTGTGTGTGTGTGTGTGTGTTGCACATGTGTGTGTGGCATATGCGCGTGCATATGTGCGTATTTGTGTGTGTGTGTGCATATGCGCGTGCATATGTGCGTGTTTGTGTGTGTGTGTGCATATGCGCGTGCATATGTGTGCATGTGTTTGTGTGCGTGCGTGCGTGCGTGCGTGCGTGCGTGCGTGCGTGCGTGCGTCTCACCAGCACGTTGACGGTGCAGCTCATGCGGTTCTCCTTGTTCTCGTCGTGCATGATGGTCCTGTAGTCCAGCAGCCGCTCCAGGAGCCGGACCACCAGGCCCACGAAGTCTGCCCCCGACTTGGCCAGGTACTTGTGCTTCCTGCAGTGCTCCAGCAGGCTGGGGGAGGAGGGGGGGAGGGGAGGGGGGAGAAGGGTGGAGGAGAGGAGGGGTGGAGAAGGAGGGGTGGATGGGTCGGGGAGAGGGAGGGGTGGAGGAGGAGAGGGAGGGGTGGAGGAGGAGAGGGAGGGGTGGAGGAGGAGCGGTCCAGGGTGGAGGAGGAGATGGTGGAGGAGGAGAGGGAGGGGTGGAGGAGGAGATGGTGGAGGAGGAGCGGTCCAGGGTGGAGGAGGGAGGGGTGGGAGGAGGAGCGGTCCAGGGTGGAGTAGAGGGAGGGGTGCAGGGGTCGAGGGACAGACCGAGAGAGAGAGAGGTAGAGAGGGGTGACATTCAGAGGTTGGTACATTAACAGAAAACTTTTCCAGCTTTTCTGAAGTGGCAGTCCACACACGCATGCACACGCATCCACAAACACACACACACACACACACACACACACACACACACACACGCACGCACACACACTCACGTGATTATGCGACCAAATGTGTGATGGCAACAGAGTCATTTGATTGCGCGCGCTGCTGTGATTATTTTTGGGTGGGGTGCAGAGTGCATCATCTGATCACACTGGTAGCACGGGTGTGTGTGAAGTGGGGGGGGGGGGGTGGGGGCTAATTCACTCACATCATTCTGGAAGAGCAGCTTGTACTGCTCGTCGCCACGGCCACCCTCAACCTCGTGGTCCAGCTTGGTGATGATCTCACTCTCAAACTGGAGGGACACAGAGAGCACAGACAGACACCATCACAAACCTCTCTCTCTCTCTCCTGCTGCCTCTCCCTAACCCTACCCCCTTCCATCTCTCTCCCTCCCTCTACCCCTTTTACTTCGCCCTCCTTCCCTTCCTCTCACCATACCCCTCCCCCCCCCCCCCCCCCCTCTGCAGCGAGCCTCCCAGTCCTGTTTGTTTGCGACAACATGTTTCATATTACTGTGAAGGCGAGCGCAGTGGTAACAAGAAGACACGACACATTACCTCCTTTAACTCATTCTCTATATACACTCCGGATGGGCCCCTGACAGCAGGATGGGGGGGGGGGGGGGAGAGAGGGGAGGAGAGAGGGAGGGAGGTGTGGATAAAGAGAGAGAGTAGAGAGAGGGGGGGAGGGAAATAGACAGAGCAAGAAGAGAGGAGTTGAGACAGTGAGAGAGAGGACTGTAGAGAGGGAGAGAGAAAGAGAGAGAGTGGAGAGTAAAGAGGGAGAGAGAGGAGTGTAGAAAGTGGGAGAGTGAGAAGCGAGATAGAGAGACCTTGACCAATAGAGAGAAGATGTGAGCGCTTCGCCCTGCTAAGCTGCAGATTTACACTGCGGACAGAGGGGAGAAGAGGGGGGAGAAGGGGGAGGAAGGGGAGGGCCAGCCGAGGGAATATGGCCGGCTTACCGTACAAAACGGGGTCAGGCCAAAGTGAAATTGATCACATTTTCACAGAGGCTTGGCGGAGAATGAGGGAGGGCAGAGAATGGACAGGTCGCCCAAGTGCCACTGGGCCGGGGGAGGTGGTGCCTCCACCCAAGGGAGGAGGTGGTGTCTCCATCCAGGGGGGGAGGTGGTGTCTCCACCCAGAGGGGGGTGGGTTGGTGGTGCCTCCACCCAGAGGGGGGTGGGTTGGTGGTGCCTCCACCCTGAGGAGGGTGCACTACGGACCGAGGGGCATCCAAAGGAAGTCCCCGTGGCGGGTAGAGCTACAGATGCTGCTGCTCTCTACGGGAGCCCCCTCGCTAGTTAAGGGCTCTCCCCTCCAACACACAAACACCTCACTAGTAGAGCTCTGTCCCCTCCTCCTCCAAACACCTCACTAGTAGAGCTCTGTCCCCTCCTCCTCCACCTCACTAGTAGGGATCTCTCCCCTCCTCCTCCACCTCACTAGTAGAGCTCTGTCCCCTCCTCCTCCAAACACCTCACTAGTAGAGCTCTCTCCCCTCCTCCTCCACCTCACTAGTAGAGCTCTCTCCCCTCCTCCTCCACCTCACTAGTAGAGCTCTCTCCCCTCCTCCTCCACCTCACTAGTAGGGATCTCTCCCCTCCTCCTCCACCTCACTAGTAGAGCTCTCTCCCCTCCTCCTCCACCTCACTAGTAGGGATCTCTCCCCTCCTCCTCCACCTCACTAGTAGAGCTCTCTCCCCTCCTCCTCCACCTCACTAGTAGAGCTCTCTCCCCTCCTCCTCCACCTCACTAGTAGGGATCTCTCCCCTCCTCCTCCACCTCACTAAACAGAGAAACAACTGCTTGCTGTTCCTCAGAGCCCCCGACACAACAATGAGCTGCCAAGCGGTAGGGGAGCGCCACACACTGCGTAGCGCTGGAGAATTGGATTTACTCATTGCATGCACACGCAAACACGCGCACGCTGATAGACATACACACACACAGACACACACACAAACACACACGCCCAGATAGACACACACACACACACAGTTAGAAACACACGCACACACACACAAACTCACAGACCGATAGAGACAAAACACACACACCCAAGCACAGCTAGACACACACACACACACACACACACACACACTCAAGCACAGATAGACACACAAACACACACACACAGACACACAAAGGCTTGATTTTGCGCTGTAACAAGGCATAACATTAAGTCCCACTTACGCCGGGCTGTTGGTACAGTAACAGCAGTGTGGGAAATAGGATTTGCAGCATTACACGCTCACGGCTCTGGGAAACTTATCCTCTCTCTGTCTACACACTGTCTTCCCTCCTCACTATTTATCCCTTCTCCCCCCCAGTCAGTGGGGGGATTTAGGGCATCCTCTCTCACACACACACACACACACACACACACAAACAGAGGGGCAAAGAACACAATAGAAAACACATACACAAGCAAACACATACACATATACAGACAAGCAAACACTAACACGCACACACCGACACAAACGGAGGCAAACACACAAACTGACACACACAAATACAGAGTAAAACACACACACAAATTGACAAACACAGAGGACCCCCACCCTCCACACACACACATACACACACACACACACAACGCAGGGAAAAACACACACACACACACACACACACAACACAAAGGAAAAACACAAAGACAATAATAGCACACATCCAAAAACACAGGAAGATACAGACCAAAACAAAGATACACACAGGAAAACACAAAGGATGACACACACACCACACACACACACACACACACTACACACACACACACACACACACACACACACACACACACACACACACACACACACACACACACACACACACACACACACACACAGTTACCCTCTGGAAGCTGCAGGTGAAGTGGAACTCGCACTGCATCATGTCGAAGAAGATGGGGACGGTTGCCTTGCGGAGCTCCACCCTCCGGGATCAGCGTCATCTCCAGGAGTGGCCCCACCATCTCAGGGATGAACTTGATCTTGTGGGGACCTGGGGGCACACAGAGATGGGGTCCAGCGCACGATGCTACACACACAGGCAGGACACCGCAAGGAAGTCCTAAGTCTGAGTCACCAGAGTCTGAGACACGTGGTCTGAGTCAACTTGGTTTGATACACCTGGTCTGAGTCACCTTGTCTGAGTCACCTGGTCTGAGTCCCCTGGGTCTGAGTCACCTGGTCTGAGTCACCTGGACTGAGTCACCTGGTCTGAGTCACCTGGGCTGAGTCACCTGGGTCTCATTCACCTGGGTCTCATTCACCTCAGATCTTTATGATATTCAGGTCTATCCCCCTCTCAAGTTAGTGTTTAGAAACATGATGGTATCAAGATGGCCCCTTCATGCTCTAAGTTTGCAGTGTAAACTAGGTTTACCTCTATTTCCTGTTTGTTGAGCACTACATTACACAGGAATGACCACAAGTTGTGAGTCAATACAGAAAGAAAATTGCTAGAAAGAAAAATGCATTTATTTCTCCAAATGTCTACAAATATATCTACATCACATGACATAAGCCTCCTCTATAAACATCTATAAACCGTGTGTTCACCCACACACACTTTCTCAAGATCCTTCACTGCAGAGGTTCCCTGACGGCTCATAAAGCTAATTAGCACCTTGGTCTCTATTGGTGGCTCAGCATATGCTGCACATGATCAAGTGCAAACGCACAAGAACGCGAACGCAAAGGAAATAGACTGAATGAACACAGCCCCGTCACATGTCATCTATTTCTGGATTTCGCGGTAATTATAAGCAGGGAAATATTCCATCTGTAAATAATCTGTATCGTGTAACAGAAGCACAACATCAAAACAAAAAGGCCTTGTTAAGCTTGCGATGTGCGATCGGTAATTACCCAGATTATACCACATATCCCGGATTTCAAAGCCGATCTGTCGCCTCATGTCCTGGTACCTGGAAGATAAAATCATTATTAATCACGGACATAAACAGAATTAAGGCAATGAAGCGTGAAAAGCATATCAAACTGAATTTGTAAAGGCACATATTTGCACTATACTCATGATCAAACATATATTGGTATTAAAGGTCATCTGTGTAAGAATGTAGTTTCAGAGCACTGCAGTGTAAGCTGGTCTGGGACCAGTGTTGGGGGAATGCGCTACATAGGAACGCATAAGATTACTTCCATTACTTCTTCGTTGTAGCAGGTAACGAAATGTGCTTGTTTTGCAATTTAAGTAATTGGTTAATTGGTAACGTTTTCAACGAAGCAGTCCGTTACCGTGCTCCACATCCTTCCTCACAATCTGCCTTCATCGGATCTCAAGAGGAGGATTTCATAAAAAAAGGTTTGCCACTCACATCTATGACTGCGTTTGTTGCTTGCAATCCTCCAAAGTAGTCCAGGTGGTGGGTTAAAATATGACTTTAGTTTTAAGACGCGTTTCACTGCAATAATTGGATATTTTATGAGCGGCTTTGCCATTATCCATGCTTAGACATAATTTCCTTCCATTTTCCTAGCAAAACTGGCCAATTCAAATGAAGTAGAGATCAGTCCACAGGCTGTTCTATGCCATAGAGAGTCTGGTAGGTCTCGTTTTAACTTAAATTACAACCTGTTCATATGCTGGGAATTTAAAGCGATTTATACTCATACAAATCCGAGACTTTTTTCACAGAATAAGAACATTAAGCCAGCAAGGTCAAGGACTTCAAGTGAGCAGCGACAGGGAAACACGGCCCATAAGTGTTTCAGATGGTAAATGGTAAATGGACTGCATTTTATGCAGCACTTTTCTAACCAGCGGCCACTCAAAGCGCTTTACAATACTGCCTGACAATCACACATTCTTGCACACATTCACACAACGAAGGCGGAGTCAGCCATGGAAGGCGCCGGGCCAGCTCGTCGGGAGCAGTCAAGGTGAGGCGTCTTGTTCAGGGACACTTTGACACTCGCTAGGAGGAGCCAGGGATCGAACTAGCAGCCTTCTGGTGACCAGCCAACCCGCTCTACCTCCTTAGCCACAGTCCCGCCTGATAGAACAACTAAAAGTGTTTGCAGAAACCGGTGGAAGCATCACTCCAAGGTGCCTTGGTGTTCAACGTGGAGGGGGATGGAGGGATCTGCTTCCTGAGACCGCCAACGTCTCCAAAGAATAAACATCCACAGAATTGGCCCCTAACCATAAACACTATGACTCTGGGTCCCCGAGAGCCCCTCTGCCAGGCACCATGGAAGGAGAGAGAACAACACAGTCCAGCGACCAGGGAGAAGAAACCCAATCGAAACGTGGACAGAGAAGGAGTGAAACGAGGACGAGATGACAAGGAGAACATGAAGGAAAAAAAAAGACGAGGGTGAGGGAGACGGGGTCGCTCTGTGTTACACTATCTTAACAACGGCCCAGGGTCTAACGTTGAGGTCGGGGGACAGAGCGCGGTGCTCGGGGAACAAATGGGCTCCCGCAGGAGGAAGAGCCATCGTAAACAGAGGCGACATCCCTGAGCCCTGACAGATAAACGACCCGAGGCCCCGTGACAGCTCCGTCGCCTCGCCCGGCCCCCGGCCTACTGATGGAGCCAGGAGGGGGGGGGGGGGGGGCATCCTCTCTGTTGCAGGGAAGGTTGGGAGCGATTGGCAACCAGCAAGGGACGAAAGTGGATTTATAGTCTCGGCTGTGGGCCGTTGGTGAAGTGTGCGGTTAGCCCATGGCCAAGCCATTTCAATATCGTATATAACAAGGATTACATTGCTCTCTCAGCGTAAACATTTTTGCACAACACCGCAGGATATTGCCGTGAGAACCGCGCACGAACCAAAAGAGACGTAATCCCAGCCCCGGCTACAAATTAGGCTTGAGTGGGGTTCGGATGGACTGTGGGGGGGTGGGCACGCCGCCTCTCGTCGTTCTCAACCGGGGCACCTGATTGGACGGCTCGCAAAACATCTAAAATGAACAGAGGAATAAATAAAGAAATGGAAAAGCTCAAATCGATCGTCATGCCGATATCCCTCAAGGACGCGCTGACGTCTTTGTGGGCCAGGTCAAAACAATCAACTGAACGACCGTCTCTCCGACCCAGGGATGGGTTGCGCCAGCCAGAATGCATAACGATCCACCGACGGGCCGAGGTATTGATACCGCGAGGGGATCCAGAAACGACCCATCGATCGTTCGGTTCCCACCCCGCCAAGACTCCTCTCCATTCAGGCTCAGCGTCGAGTCCCGGAGGGGGAACGCATGTAGTAAGTGGTGAGAATGCGCACACTCGCAAATGTCTCTTCGCTTCTACACGCAGAATAACAGGGATTAGACTCGTGTTTAAGATTTAAACAGCACACAGATTAGTTTATAATTGATTTCGATATGCCCTTGCAGCAAAGGGGATGAATTATGCACTTTGATGCCGAGTCGCGATTCCGTCTCAAGGGGACCGCCCAGTTTCTAAACTGCATCTGCGTCGGATTCAGGCTTGCGCCCACTAGCTTGGGAAGTATGTGTTGTGCAGTATTTATTTTGGGATCTCTCTAGTAAACCCACTGTGGATCCTTAGGAAGCCATTCATTTCTACCCTGTTCTCCCACTGGTGGACACACTTTGAGAGACAGACAGACAGACAGACGGTTGAAGAGTTAGCGCGATCATAATCGTAAGTGGGAAAAAAAAAAATTACTGTGCCACAGCATTACTGAAAAGCAGTCATCTGAAAGCAGACTCTCCCTGGCAGGTCCAATACTTTGATTCTGTCAACAACAGATAAGAGGAAGAGGGATGGAGCGTGGAGCTCAGGCATCATGGATCCTCTCTCTTTACTCTCCCCCCTCTCCCTTCCCCCTCTCCTTACTCTACCACCCACCTCTCCTCTCCCTTGACGCCTAGCCACGGCCTGAATACAGTATCAGAGGGAAACTGTGTGTGTATATATAAATATGTGTGTGTGTGCCTAACTGTGTGTGTGTGTGTGAGTATATATATGTGAATACATTTGTGTGTGTGTGTGTGTGTGTGTGTGTGTGTGTGTGTGTGTGTGTGTGTGTGTGTGTGTGTGTGTGTGTGTGTGTGTGTGTGTGTGTGTGTGTGTGTGTGTGTATTTGTGTCTCTGACTGTGTGTGTCTGTGTCTCTGACTGTGTGCCTAACTGTGCGTGTGGGAGTTGATCAAGACCTGAGATAAAGCAGCCAACGAGGACTCTGGTCTGTCATGCGGGGGCCGTGGCTGATCTACGGCCACCGAACGAGAGGACGGTCACAACAACGCCCTCTGAGGAAGATGAGCCGTCCTGCTTCCTAGTTCTTCATCCCCCTGCCCAGAAAGCATTTACACATTTGGCTCCGGCCACCAGCCTCTAAAGACAGACAAAGATGTAGCCACTCCCCAAGAACAAGTGACTAGCCACTCCCCCAAACCAAATGTCTAGCCACTCCCCCAAAACAAGTGATGAGCCTCTCCCCCAGAACAAGTGTCTAGCCACTCCCCCAAAACAAGTGACGAGCCTCTCCCCTAAAACAAGTGACTAGCCACTCCCCCAAAACCAATTTCTAGCCACTCCCCCAAAACAAGTGACGAGCCTCTCCCTCAAAACCAGTGTCTAGCCACTCCCCCAAAACAAGTGACGAGCCTCTCCAAAAAACAAGTGTATAGCCACTCCCCAAAAACAAGTGACAAGCCAATACCCCAAAACAAGTGACTAGCCACTTCCGGCTTCTGCAAAAGACCTCACCTAGACTCTGTATAGCCTCACCCCTAACCCTCCCGCAAGCGTCTGCTAAACACCCCCCATGGGTCTGCTCTGGGTCTGCCCAGCATTGTGGAAGACTCAGAGGTAGCCGGGTAGACAGGACATCAAATCATTCAGGCTGAATGAAATGTTTGGACAAGCTTATTACAGGCCTGCCACAGCAACAGACACCAGACTTGTTTCTATATTTCGTTTGGAGCATTTGATTTATTGATTGCTATGACAATAAAGCTTTTAAGTAAATTGCTACCCGGTCTTTGTAAATACAGCAGCAGTGAAAGACTGATTTGATACATCTTCTACCAGGCCGGTTTGCCGGGACTTAATTAGTAGGCTGATTTCATATTTAACCCCTGTGTTTGCTTTGGCAGGGATTTCTTTTTGTTATGTTTGTTTCTTCTTCTCAGCAGAAATACATTACCAAAGTATAAGTAACACAGTAGATGTTCTTTCTTGGTGAATAAAGGCTCCCTCTTGATTGGACCACCATGCTTCTGGTTGAGGGTCAACCCCCTGACCACAACAGCGGTAGACCCAGGAAAAACATGCATTTAATGAGGGGACATGGGTACTCACTTGTGGAAGATCTTGGCTCTCTTGTCGCTGGAGAAGTTCTCCAGCTGCAGGGACTCCTGGTGAGGTATGCCACGGCCAGATGGAAGTAGTTGTTCCACAGCTGAGAGAGAGAGAGAGAGAGAGAGAGAGAGAGAGAGAGAGAGAGAGAGAGAGAGAGAGAGAGAGAGAGAGAGAGAGAGAGAGAGAGAGAGAGAGAGCAAGCAGGAGAGAGAGACAGAGCGAGGGAGACAGCGAAGAGGAGAGAGAACAAGGGAGAGGGAGAGAGAGGGAGACAGCGAAAGGGGAGAGAGTGGGAGAGAGAGGAAAAGATAGGAAGACAGCAAGCAGGAGAGAGAGGGTCAAAGGAGTGCTAATTACATTTCTATTTCAGTTCAATGGAGAGTAAGAAGTGCCAGTACCTGACCTCAGTAGCAGAACGAAAATAAAAAAGCACTCTTTGACAATAGAGCAACTTAGTGACGCAGGCAGACAAGACAGGCTGAACCAGTGCTTTCGGTTTCAATCGTGATTTTGTGAATTTACAAATGTAAAAGGATAGGTCATTTCAGACCGAACTTGGGTTTCTTTGAACTTGCAATAAACAAGCAGAATAAAAACCTTTTAATGGTAACCTTTTCAACTTGGTGATTTATTTCCATCATCGATTGGGCGATTCAACAAAGGAGGCCAAAACATATCAATGCGTCATAATATTTGTTTGTTTCGATCAGTTTGTTTCATGCATTTCGTTGCATCCCAATCTAAAGCAACACCACCTAAAGTATCACCTTTCCCCGTCTCCTCTTAAAACATGTTATCTTCAGCCTGTTTTCACTCTGAAAAACTTTATTTAACAGAAGTCAGACGAATTCCTAATGCCGTTACACAATGTGTAACGGCAGACCAGAGAGCAGCTCTTTATGGAATAAAGGAAGAGGAATTCATGTAGAAAAGCATCATGCTTCTTGACATTTCATTAATCCTCCAATGCTTCGTGATCCAAGGCCATTGAAACAGTCGGATTGTTTCACTGGTTTAACATCTGCCCCATTTTCAACAATGAGAGCAAAGGAAGCCATTGCTATTCTGAGCAGCAGATTAAATAATTGTGAAATGCAAATCTAATTGCCGGCTATTACACAGTATTTTATGTTCCCTCTTGACATATTTTATGCAAATACCTTTTTCAGCGATTTCTATTCTCTCCTTTTCCCCTCTACCGCTTTCTTTTTTCGGGCCCACAATGTCCGACAAAGACTCAGTGTGAACGTTTAAATGGCCCGTTTGACAGATCCGGCCTCCGAGGTAGCGGGGAACACAAAGCCTGCTACAGTTTGCCTCCGCACCGCCCCCATCGCCTTTCTGGAGAGCTCGATCCATTCACCATGAGCTGGCTGAGATATCTTTATCCCTGGTCGCCCAGCCAGGCCAAACTCAACACCACACACCCTATTGGTGGACCAAAGTGTGAAGTTGTCGCCATGGCAATGAATCCAAGCAGATACATGAAACCAGACCTCCATCAGCTCCGTGACTCACCTGATGGAGCCAAAGAGGACGTTAAACAAGACCTCCATCGCCTACCTGATGGAGTCCAAAGAGGACATGGAACCAGACCTCCATCAGCTGGATCTCTCACCTGCAGTTCAAAGTTGGTCTGGTCCAGGAACTTCTTGTTCAGCACGGCCGCGTACTGGTTGATGGCCCGCAGGAACACTCTGGAACGACAAGAGGAACGCCGCTCATCAATATTACAAACCCCCCCTTTGGGACGAGGTTACGGCCCGTCTGGGTTCCTGCCAGGACAGCAGACCAGACGAGGGACGAGGGAGGGCTGCGTGTGGATTGGTCGTTCAGTCCTTGACGAAGTGATGCCGTTTGCACTGCTGGAAACATGACGAGGTGTATTACATTTACGGATTTAGTTTGATGTCATCAAAATAAAGCCCGGTCCTACCAGACTCTCATACTTCATTTATACATTCACTTGAAGGCGGGTGTCTGTTGAAGTTTAAAACTATTGGATCCGTCCAGTGCCACTCTGGATCTGCCATAACCACTCGCTAACGTTTGGCCGGGAATCACGTTGCGCGCAGGCTTTATGCAAACCAATCACTGTGCGTGACGATGTCCGTCAATGAGAGCTGACTTTAACGTCATTGATCTCGGCCACTCCCTCTGTTCGCTGATTGGACACAGAACATTTTGACTGAGAAAATCTATTAACATACCGCTGACCCAGACCTAGTACTGAAGTAAAATTCTAATTGAGCGGAAGTACTAAGGCGGGCGGAGCCAGGCTTATCAAAATATATAATAAGCGATTAACAGTGTCGCTGCCAAGACCCGGTTCATTATATTAACAATACTGCCATTGAGAGAGTGGACCATAGGCACAAGGCCCATCTTGTAATCTCATTCGGCTATAGATAGCGACTTTAGTCATCGCTTTCTGGCAACAATGGTATTCTTTCCATCGATGGTAGTCATCTATCACTGCTGTTCATGTAAGTTGGAGGAAACCGTCTTTTCAGTTGATCATTCAACTTTTTATTCAAGTGGATTACTTTTTCATGCCTTCAGCGTCAGACCTCTTATTGGCTTGTGGTATCACGCCTTCCCGAATTTTACTCGGTGGAAGTTCCACATTCATCTCGTCTTTGTGATCCTGACGTGATAAGGGGAAAGGAGGCTGGGTTTGCAGAGGATGGGGAGAACAACAAACACAATGCTGGAGAAAGGTCCCATGTTCAGCTATCAGCGACATGATCTGACAGCAGCCTTCAAAATTGAAATATTAAAAGAGACATTGGTGAGCAGGGCATGTTTATATGATAGGATTTTTAGTTGAATAATACCTGTTGAGTATGTGAGAATGTTCATGTACGTTCTCTGGCTATATTACATTTCTAAGGGGATGAGAGCTACTGAATAAATCTAATGGTACACTTTAAAAATGCAAAATGATCTTGCCTATCTTCACCGGCTGTGTTTCACACTGCAAATGGTCTCTTCACATAAAAGGTACCGATGTCCGCAGACGTTTATTATTTCTCCATGCACACTAAATGAGTGAAACTACAAAACCTGACTAAGTGGTTTCACATCAAGTGATTTAATTTGGGATTTAAATGAGTGTGAATTTGTGTGAATCCCCACAAGCCTCACTGTGACAGAACGTGACCTGGTGGAGGGGGACCGACTGGGAGAGCTCTAATGAGGAGGACTGGGAACACTGGGAGAGCTCTAATGAGGAGGACTGGGAGAGCTCTAATGAGGAGGACTTGGAACACTGGGAGAGCTCTAATGAGGAGAACTGGGAACACTGGGAGAGCTCTAATGAGGAGGACTGGAAAAAATGGGAGAGCTCTAATGAGGAGAACCAGGAGCACTGGGAGAGCTCTAGCTGGGAGAGCTCTAATAAAGAGAGCCAGGAGGACTGGGAGAGCTCTATTGAGGAGATCCAGGAGCAATAGGAGAGCTCTTTCTTTCTACTGCATTTATATAGCGCTTTTCTAACCATTGGCCACCCAAAGCGCTTTACAATATTGCCTCACATTCACGCACACATTCACACACCTACGGCGGAGTCAACCATGCAAGGCGACAGCCAGCTCGTCGGGAGCTAACAGTCAGGGATAGGTGCCTTGCTCAAGGACACCTCGACACACATCGAACCAACAACCTTCAGGTTACCAGCCAACCCGCTCTACCTCCTGAGCAACTGCCGCCCCGCTCTAATAAGGAGGCCATGACTGAGAGAGCTCTACTAAGGAGAACCATTAGAGCTCTAATAAGAAGAACCAGGAGAGCTCTACTAAGGAGAACCAGGAGAGCTCTAATAAGGAGAACCAGGAGAGCTCTACTAAGGAGAACCAGGAGAGCTCTACTAAGGAGAACCATTAGAGCTCTAATAAGGAGAACCAGGAGAGCTCTAATAAGGAGAACCAGGAGAGCTCTGATAAGTAGAACCAGGAGAGCTCTACTAAGGAGTACCAGGAGAGCTCTACTAAGGAGTACCAGGAGAGCTCTAATAAGGAGCAGCAGGAGTCTGTGGGGGAGAGGAGCAGATGTAACTAAGAACGGGTTAATACTTTTAACATTTCAGAATGGAAAGTTAATAACTTAAGTGGTGTGAAGCTTTTAGTGGGGAATTATGATTGCTACTTACAAAGTATGAGGCCCGCACTGATTTAAAATTCATCCCTGGTTAAAGGAACAATAGGTTAACTAAGTCTGTGTGTGTGTGTGTGTGTGTGTGTGTGTGTGTGTGTGTGTGTGTGTGTGTGTGTGTGTGTGTGTGTGTGTGTGTGTGTGTGTGTGTGTGTGTGTGTGTGTGTGTGTTAGTCCCTGTGGTGTGTGCGTGTGCACATGTATATCTCCCTGTGTGTGTGTATGTCCATGTGTGTGTGTGTGTGTTGGACGGGCTACAGCGGCGTACCTAATAAGCTTAGCTTGTCTTATCAAAGAAACAATCAGGTCGTGCCTCTCGCTGACGTTCATATCCTCCGGCCCCGGACGGCGGCGCGTGTCTCCGGCTGGGGGACACCCTCCCATCGCTCCCCGTCACACGGGGCCGGGGTAAACACACGAGACAGGGGCCCGGGGCCGGGGCGGTCCGCGGAGCGTGATGAATTATGGCAAGGTGAATCAAGGACGAGAGCGTTCTGCCACCTGAGCAGCTCGGCCCAGAATTAAGACGCAGGCGGCGTGTAATGGAGCCTGGCAGCTGATCACACGGCGCCGTTCTCTGGGCCCCAGCCCCGGCTTGAAGAGCCGCACAGAGGCTCTGCCTGGCTGCGGGGGCCCGCTATTCACACGACTACTGGGGGCCGCTTTTATGGTTTTTATAATGCAGCGAGAGCGCTCGCAGCAAAACATCTCCTAACTGGTACTTGCGGAAGGGCTGGGGGAGGGAGGGGGAGAGAGAGAGCAGAAGAGAGGGACAGCAAGCAAGAGAGAGCTGACGAGAGAGGGACAGCAAGAGAGAGAGGGACAGCAAGAGAGAGAGAGAGAGAGAGAGAGTGAGAAAGAGCGAGAGAGAGTGAGAAAGAGCGCGAGAGAGAGAGAGAGAGAGAGCGAGAGAGAGAGAGAGAGGCTCTGAAGGGGCTGGAGGGGATTCCCTCCGTTTAAAACAACAGCACCAGTCCCGACCGCGGAGGGGAATCACCCCTGTCGTCGTGGCTCACCTGCTGTAGCCGAGGCCCCTGGCAACGAGCTGCGGTGGAAACACCACCGAGCTCTGAAGCGCCCGACGCTCAGCATGACATACCGCGTGCCTCACTACGTTTGCGTTACGTTCAGAGAGTCACTGAAGTCGTTAGCCCGGGACGGGTCGAGGGTAAGCGACGCTCAACAGGGCTGGATGGACCATCAGGAGGCCCTTCGTCCTGCTCCGCGAGCCCAGGGTGGGAGACCCCTCCTGATGTCCAGGAGATGAGCGTTTGGCGAGCACATTACCATCCCCTCGAGGTCAGAGAACAGGCTTCCCCCCCTGCTTTTCTTGCACACCTCACTATTCTCTGCAGCTGTGAGGTCGCAAATGAGAGTAAACTGATGCGCTCTGCGCTGGGCTAATGGTGAAACGCGCTCCCGTCCACCGCCCCGGCCTGTAATACTTCTGTAGCTGCTGGGGCACAGTACTGACACAGGCTGAACCTGGATGGCCACCATCTCCCCTGTCCCACTGGGGCTACCTAATGGGCCTCAGCAACAGTATCTGCTCTGCCTCCGACACTAGTGTGGAATTTAAGGCTTTAAAAAAGGATGGATTTTTTTTTTTTTTTACTTTGTCAGAGCACATTAAAGGGACCAGTAGATATCTATCCTAGAGGAACTCAAAAAAGTGTTATGGGGAAATGCCTCTCAATTCCCATCTGCACTGGCAGAATACAGCCAAAATCAACCATTCTCTCTCTAAGTCCCTCTCTCCCTATTTTGGAGTCCCTCCCAACACAACAATCCAAAAGTCCAATGTTTTCAGAGCGATGCGTTCTCCTGTGTTCTGCTTGGATGACCTTCAACGCAACACGAGACCACGGCCACAGCCACTCCGGACGCGCTCCGATAAAGCCCTCTTTTGTTGTGGTGTTAGCACGGAGAATCCCATGGTGGCTAGCTGAGCCGCGCCTGCGTTCAACCAAGCCCTATTTCAGGCCGGCCGGGTTGCCTCGGCGCAGAGACGCAACGCTTCTGGAACGCCAGACAAGATGGTTCCTCTGTGGGTACATCCTGCCATTAATTAAAGTGTGGATCTTAATGAGGAGGGTGGAAATAGAATAAATGATTCGTCTCCCTCCCGTGCGGGGAAACTACAAGTAAGGCCCTGCAGGAAGCAACATTAAAGACACGCAGAGGCTATTATTTAAAAATATGGCTGGAATGGTGCAGATAGGAGTGGGGAACGTACAAGAGTTCCACGGGGTGCTACATTTCCTCCGGAATGTAATACTAATCACTACACCATTACCTCCCATTATATGCAATCTAATTACCACTTGCTTTTCTGAAAAACACACCGGAAGAAGAAAGAGGTTCTGTTAAAGAGGACTCCAGGAAGGTTTCTTGAAAGGAACTTCCAGTATTTTTTTAGATAGATTTGTTTCAAACACCCCACCAGGCACACATTGAAACCCTAGACGGACCTATCTATAGGCAACTTGTTCTTTGACATTCGGGTGTCCAAACCATCCAAATAATTTCCATTTCACAGATCAATGTTCTGCTTGATAATTACCATTTCACAGATCAATAATGAGGAGGCTCTTGCACGTCTTCCAGGCTTTGACAACGTGAAGAGGATATTTTTTTAAGTTGTTATCTATTCCCAAGTCAAACCTTTAGCCATCAGTTCGAGGAGCGAAGACAAAGTTGTTGGAGGATCAGCAGCGATGGTGTCTAGCATGTTTGCTGATGGTGAATCATCCCTGCAGCACACATGCTAATGGAGTTCAGAGAGCAGCCACGATAATGATCACGGTCTATTTGCACACCGTTGCAGACTAGCTGATGTTATCAGCCTGTGCTCAGAGATAAGGCAAGGTCAAATAACGTAATTACTCAAGCGATTTATTAAATTAGTCGATCTGAATTGCACGTGTCTGATCTCATCTTCGTCTGTGGCTTCTGTCAAGTTGTTTGCGCCACAACTCCTTGGTGACATCAGTCACTCTGCAGCATGAGTGCAAGACGGTTGTTTATAACCAACACTTTGATTCTCACTCACAGGCAAGAATGAAATTCCACCATTGGGCGGGTGGTCACAGAAAAGGCAAGGCAAGGCAAATTTCTAATACGAGGAATTACACTTTTGCTGTGAACAATCACATTCTGCAAAATCCACTCAGTTTCATCTGAAAACAGAAGCAGAAAAGTTGGACCCTTGACATCATTGTACTGGGATAAAAATTCTCTATTGGGTCAGATTCTGGAAAAATTACGGCAACACCATTTTGGCAAGAAATGGAGTTTATGGTGCAGACTGCAATGCTTTCACAAGCATCTGAGGCAGTACTAGGAAAGTAGCTCAGCGTGAGTCTTTTAGACTCACAGAGGGAGAGGGCTCAGACTGTTTGGGTTAATTATACACAACCTCACCTCACCATCGTTCCTTCAAGGAAACAGAGTCATCTCTCCAGGCACAACGCTCGCCCGTTGTGCATTTTCAGTCCGTCTCCGACTGCTATTTTTGTCGGATCGCCCAAACCTTTTTGAGTACCTTTGTTTTCCCTTCTACACATCAATACAAACCACAACTGACATAAATGTTTACAAATGATTCATTTAGTTTCTTGATATGAGGCGAATTACAAATACAGACTGGCAGCTTAACGGTGAACCCAGACACAACGCATTGTTTTCCTCGCTGCTTTTGCGTTGCGGACGGCCTCGAGTCTAACACTGTTTGCAACCGCGGATTCTTTGCAGCACACCTTGAACGTCTTGAGGTGAAAAAACGTAACTCACAGCATCCAACGTCATTCGCGTTCTTTTCCATCGTCCAATCAGATGAATTGCGGCGGGCTCTCTGTGTAAACAACATGGAGAAACTAGCGCTGGCTCTTGCTGCATCCCGGAACTATTATGTTATACGTATATTATGTTTGGATAAATTATACATTTCAAAAATATGTTTAATAGTCGTTTGGACAAGAACAGCAATTTCCTGGGTGTGCATTGCGGTGTGCCTGGCGTTTTGCAGTTAGCACAACACACTGAACAGGACTAAGGTGTCTTGCTCAAGGGTGTCTTTTGGGTAGCTAGCTGCGGACACAGGGCATGAAACCGAGAACATAATCCTAATATTACGATGATCGGTCTACACATGACACGGAGCCATCAGAATGAGGTAATAACAGGGACCAGCCTGATTAACGGCTAGGGCGTCCCAGGCCTGAAGCAGTTAACGACATCAGCAAATGTCAACGCTTTTCTTTTACAAGAAGCCTGCAATTAGTGTGAGAGGCCGAGTGAGGTAATGGATCAATTCCACTGTTAGAAGGAACAAAAAGCCACATACAAACAGGCGCCCACAAACACACACACACACATAAACACTAAACCGAAACTGACAGATGCTTGCTACTTGCAGTCTAAGAATACCAGAGATGTAAGTAGGAACGACAGCGAAGGCTGACGTCGGTCAAAGAGCAGGAGGAGTGGTGTGAAGACTACTAACAGGGTGGAACACGCTGGAAAACACAGCAAAACAGGCTTCTGCATTACCACTCCAGTCCCAGGGGTCTGTAGTGATGGAGGAGCTGAGCCACAAAGCACTTCACCCAGAGATGATATGTATGCCTGTGTGCCATCTAGGCAGAGATTACCTTAATTATAATCAGGTATAGATCAACATACCAATGTGCCTTGAGTACATAAACGTTCAACAGCGGGGGATAGAAATGTACGGCCATTTGTGCATTTGTATGCACAAATGCATCTTCCCTGTGACAGCAGACCTGCATTATGTTTTAGGTCTGGGCGTTTTCAAACTCAAAAATAATGGTTTGAATAATTGTGATTTCAATGAAACTTATGTTGACCTGATGAAGAGCTGAAAGATTTTAAAACTGTTTTTACGATGATTGTTTTGTTTCCTTCGCAAATGAACAGTTTTTAAATTGGTATCGGCCCTGAAATCCCTTTCAGCGCATCCGTAACATTCTGCTATCAATGTTCGCCTATGATCTCAAATCCTGCTGTTGGAAGGATGACACAAACAGCCTCCTTCATCAAGGCCCTGACAAGGCCCCTCCTTTGTGGGGTTCATTTAGTTGACACAAGCTTGACCTTATCCGCCATGGTCCCTGGCAATGACGTCCCAACTGGTCAGGGCCCAGTTCAATGGCGACTGGAAGAAGTGGAAGATGAACTTCCAAACACTGTGGTAATTGAAACCTGGATTCATTATTTTATTTTGGTCCCCACACACCAACACACACACACATACACACACACACACACACACACACACACACACACACACACACACAGTACTTTTAAACCTGGTTTTGTAACCGATCAAGGCTTTGACCTTTAATCCCG
Source organism: Gadus chalcogrammus (assembly GCF_026213295.1). Lineage (NCBI taxonomy): Eukaryota > Metazoa > Chordata > Actinopteri > Gadiformes > Gadidae > Gadus > Gadus chalcogrammus. The sequence goes on from NC_079429.1 coordinate 4,729,309, forward strand.
CAAGGAGAAAGAGGAACAAGCACCACATTATGACCGGCACATCAGTGGAGGTGCATGCTGAGAGGAGGTCCTAAAATGTCAGGCTGTGACTCACAAGATGAGAGAATGAATATGGCAGCATCTCACTGCCAGAAACCCCGAGCAAAAATGACTTGCATGTTTTCACAACTCACACATCCGTCAACACATGTTACTGAGAGCACTTTTACTGCTCTCACTTTTACATGCACCCTACGAGGGTGAACAATAACATGCACCCTACGAGGGTGAACAATAACATGCACCCTACGAGGGTGTACGATAACATGAGGGGGTGTATGATGCCAAACAACAGGCCCCCTGGTGAGTGTGCAGACAGAGACACGGCCCCCCATGCATCACACGTTGAGTGATGGTAATGAAAACAATCCCTCTCCACAGAGCATCGCTCTGACTCCAGAACACTATGAGTGAGTTGCCATCTAAACACTTCACTCAGGATACGAAACAAACCCTGCACTCTGAGTGACATGCTTGACGCCAACACCATGGAATTGCAATCTGAATTGTATTGAGATGGAGCTTCATTAGCGGATTGGGCAATCGGTTAGGTTTACACCCTGGAATGAGGAAGAGCAGGAAACCACCAACAACCACCAACATGCACGCCCCGCTTGAGATGTTGAGACCCATGGTCAAAGCATTTACGTTAGGTCTCCTCCTTGCAGCTGGAACATACCTCCGGGCCAAGACATCAACCAAGACATGAACTCTAATACCAAAACGTATTTTCCCTCCTCCTACTCTCGGCTTGTGGTAAGGCCATACAGGGGTCAGTGAAGAATATTCCTCCGCTCCGAGGAATTTGATTCCTTTTTGATGTTCGCTGTTAACCATAGAATATAACTACTGCTAAGAATATTACCCATTTTTGTATTGCAAATTTATTCAATACGATAATGTATGAAAGTCTTCACATCAGTTCGAAACATTCCTAGACACACTCAACACCTTACATTTTCACATCCAGTCAATCTTCTCTGTGTTGAGTTTTTTTGTGGGTTATAAGAAATTTAGAGGTTCTGCTCTGCACTGGCAGGCGACCGCCATTGAGTGTTCCGGTAAGCGACATTAATGACTGCAATTAGTATGCCTTGATTTAGCCCGTCTCTGGCCACACGCTTCCAGGGAGCACGCAGCTTCTTAGAGGAGCTCAGAGTCTCAATAACTTTGCAGAGCAGCCAACAGATGCTGTCTCACTGCGATTCAGCATTACTGGCGTGGCTTCTTTCATCCCAGAAGAAAGCCCCAGGTCAATAGACTTTGTAACTAACTTTGTATTTATTCCCTTGGTTTTCTTTTCATATGGGCTACACCTTTAGTAAAATATAAGAACACAAAGGCAAATTGCACAGCAGCAGATCCCCAGTTCATACTTCGAGGGGCTGAACGGCTTGGATAGCTTTCCATAAATGAGTAAAGACACTCTTACAATCTGTTTTCCTTTAAAAGGCACCGAGAATGACCTTATAGCATTGGATCAGACTAAATTCTGAACCTTTGAAAAAAAATAAAACAAAGGTTTTCTCCTTCCAGTGACAAGATGTCCAGGAGATTGATTCAGACCTTCCACACTAGCAAGAGGACCGCTGTTTGCTGTAGTCAGTTAGCTGGGAGTGGTCTCTCTCCTAATAAGGGTAGATGGAGAAGGCGTCCTCCTCTAAACAGGTTATATATGATCACAGAAACAGACAGCTCAGAGTCAGAGGCCACATCCATCCATCACGCCTCCGGCTAACTGTGACCTTAGAGAGAAAACGTAACTCAAACTTGTTTTCTGTTGTTTGGGGTGGAAACACAACCCTTAGTGTAACGAGTTAGTGGTAACTGTTGAGGAGGACTGACAGCTCATTCAGTACTGCTGGTGGCCACGGTCTGCTGAGCCCATGGCTCCTGTGGAATGGTTTACTAGTACCATTACTAGTACCATTACCAGTAGTAAGGCTATGTTGAAGTCCCATCATATCCTCCAAGATGGTAGGCAGCCAAATAGAAAACAAACACTATTTCAGCCAGAAGTAGCAGACTTCTTGTATTTAACAGGGACGTTCCCGCCTGTTTACCATCTTCACACATCTTTGGTCAAAAATAAGACACTCACTCAAGCGGAGGCGTTTTCACATGAAAGATGTTTGGGGCTTACTAACCCTTTAAGAGACAGAGCCTGGGAGAAGGTAGACTGCTATGAAGTATCAAACTGTATCCTGAATCTGAAGATAACCCCCGCCAAGGTCATATATAGAAGTCAAGTGAAGACAGGTCATTAAGAGAAATACTGGATAAGGAACAGGTGATTAAAAGGCTTACATACTCTGTCACAAAAGAGCAACAGAACCCATGCATATTTAAAAGGTACATCCATTTAGCCCTGGCACTGTGCTGATCAGGATAAGACGTCAACTACACAATGACGAACACCTTCTGGCAAAGTGAGGGCCCTTGTTACAGGAATTTCAGAATGCCTGTGACTTAAGATTGGCTTTTCGGTTCTTTCATAAGCCGTCATCTTCTCTCCGATTTCCCATTCAGGTGGTCAGGATGTCGGATGAAGGGGACCGGACGTAAAGGAGCACTTATGTAACGCTGACCATATGGGTGCCCTGACATCAAAGGGGGACAGGACTGGCAGGAAGAAACAGTCACCAGTGTGTAGTGAAATCATCACCAGGTGCCCAGGTGTATATAGTGACATCACAAGGTCCCCAGGTATGCAGTGACATCACCAGGTGCCCAGGTGTGTTGCGACATCACCAGGTGTCCAGGTGTGTAGTGACATCATCACCAGATGCCCAGGTGTCTTTAGACATCATCACCAGGTGCACAGGTGTGTAGTGACATCACCAGGTACCCAGGTGTGTAGTGACATCACCAGGTGCCCAGGTGTGCAGTGACATCATCACCAGATGCCCAGGTGTGTAGTGAAATCATCACCAGATGCCCAGGTGTCTATTGACATCATCACCAGGTGCCCAGGTGTCTATTGACATCATCACCTGGTGCACAGATGTGTAGTGACATAACCAGGTGTCCAGGTGTGTAGTGACATCACCAGATGCCCAGGTGTCTATTGACATCAACACCAGATGCCCAGGTGTCTATTGACATCATCACCAGGTGCCCAGGTGTCTATTGACATCATCACCAGGTGCCCAGGTGGGTAGTGACATCATCACCAGGTGCCCAGGTGGGTAGTGACATCATCACCAGGTGCCCAGGTGGGTAGTGACATCACCAGGTGCCAAGGTGTGTAGTGACATCATCACCAGGTGCCCAGGTGGGATGTGAGTGTGACGACATCATCATCAGGTAACTGACGGCATTCCGCTCAATACAACAAGTTCAGATTTGGTTTATCCAAAAACAAAAACTAAACCAAACATTAAAATCGATGTGCTGCCACTCTGGGCAACCTGCAAGCACAGCAGCTCCACCACTGGGAAGATGGGGCAGAAACTTTACTGGACCAATATATTCCCATTGGCCTTTAACACTGCACAGATAAACACAATTAGATATGGCTCATAAATGGGCTTTTTAGTTTGAAATAGATCAGAAATTATTGGAAATAAGTGAGCCAGATCTGGGTAGATAGAGAAATATTTTTTGTTTTGACATTTAGATTTGGTGGTGAACAGAGTCTGCGAGAAGGGTGTGTGTGTAGACTGACTTCCAGACGTTATAAGCGGGTTCTAAATTATGGAAGGAGGAGGCAGTCTACACAAGCCAAGAACATGCTTCTGCATGTGATTCCATGTTTGTGGTGCCATCTGCATCTCCAACTCCCTGTCTGGAATAATAAAGTTAAACTTATCTCATTGCATGAAAGTACAACATTCTCTGTTAAAAAAAAATAAAGCCCATCTCAATCATTATCACTGACCATCTGCTAAACAAATGTGAGAATTATTTACAGCCTCTGACTGCCAGAAACGCAGCCCTAACGTTGCTATGATGTAGCCGTCATGTCGCGTCCCTCTGATTGCTACGTTTGGCTCAACCATTGTCCATTTTATGATGAAACAAAGAGAACAGTGTGAATGGCAACGTCTGCTTTTAGATGTCACAAAACGACCTGGAAACAAACCACCACATTAAGCCTGTTTTCACAGCATTGATGAAAGGTTTCCTTCTCTACCGACGATGGGCAAGAAAACAACCAATCGGACGCATAAGCAAAGTTAATAAACAAGAGAGGATGTTGGAGCCCAGATAGGCCTCTTCTGAACACACTGGAGTGTGAAGTATGAAGACGAGTTGGGCTTCTGAACACACATGAGTGTGAAGTGCGGAGACGAGTAGGTCTCTTGAACATGCTGGCATGTGATGACAGTGTAGAGATGAGTTGGTCTTCTGAACACGCTGGCATGTGAAGAAGAGTTGGTATTCTGAACACGCTGGCATGTGCATACAGTGTAGAGAGGAGTCGGTCTTCTGAACATGCTGGAGTGTGAAGTGTGGGGATGAGTTGGTCTTCTGAACCCGCTGGATTGTGAAGTGTGGGGACGACATGGTTTTCTGAACACTCTGGCGTGTAGAGTGTGGAGACCTCTTTTCTTCTGAAAGCTAGATTATAAGGACTGTGTGGAGATGAGTCTCTCTCTGATTGGCTGGCTTTTCCCCCCTAACTGGACACCGAACTGCAGCAGCGGTCAGTGGCTGGCATACCAAATGGGTCTCTCTGCTGCTCCAGAGGAGTAAAGGCACTGATGAGGCAGGGGGGCCACGGTATGCTTGTCTGGGTCTCCCCACACTCCCATTCCCCAAATAAATAATTAGAAGATGAAATGGAATAAAAAAAATAGCACCAAGACTACAAAGCACCGTCTTAGGGGGCTTAATGAGCTAACAAATTTATGAATCCATTTCTTCTGTCCAACCACAGATACAATAATAAACCACACAAAGCGTTGTCTGTCCGTTGTTGTTGGTCTTCTGGTGTGAGAGTTTGTCTGTGCGTGTGCATTTGGCAGAGAGAGTGAGCGTGCGTAAACGTGTCTTTAGGGTGAGGATGTGTCTGCGTGGCTCTAGGGGGAGGGAGTGACGCTCCTCTGTCTCCAGCATACAGATGTGCTCCACCGCGTCGGTCGAGACGAGGTGGTGGTGATAACGGCGTTATCACAAAACTGCCATATTTTGCATTCTGGCCCCGGTGGCTGCCACTGTTTACTGGAGGACTTCATGAATCCTAATCGGGGTCTGAACCCTTCTAGCAGCCCGAGATGGCCTTTCACAGCCGCCAAAGACACAGGGAATCTCCATCTGACACAGCTTTGCATGCATGTTTAAATAAAGGCATTACCACATAATGCTGTTGATCATCTGCATCCTAGTAAACAAACCTTTCGTTATACTAACGACTGATGCTGGCAGCACACCACTGAGAGAGGTTGAAACCTGTGATTGGGTTATCCATCGGCCCTGAGACCTGAGAGAAGTTTGGTGGAAAGTGCAGTACCTTACATGTGTGATTCTCACCACGTTCTGCAGCTGCACGGTCTCCTCTCCTGACCGCTGCGGAGCCAAGGCCAGGTGCCCGGATTTGCATGGCGAAAACATCATCAGAAAAATGTCCTGACACACACACCTGACTCCCGTTCCTTAGCAACAACAGCCCGGAGAGATGAAAGCAGCGCTGGCGCGTGTGTATCTGTGTGTCTGCGTGTCCCGAGGATCTGAGAGGCAGGACGGCGGCGCAGTACTCACTTGTTCTGCATCATGTTCATGATGACCCAGTCCGTAGGGTAGACGTTCTTCCCGATGAGATCTTTGAACATGATGAATGTTTCCATGAGGAAATCCTGGAAGAGGAGCAGAGAAGAAAAAGCCTTTAAAAGGAATTCTTTCTCACCCCTGCGAGATGAAAGCTGTCTGGAATTAGCTGTTCACTAATGGGAGCTGCGGCTGGCTAGTGAGCAGAAATGAAATAAGTAATGGGAAGTAGGTGCAGGAAGGAGGTGCAGGCTTGTGGGCAGGAAATAACTTCAGTAATGGGAAGGTGGTGCCCAGGTTCACCTGGCTCTGACAGGTGGTTCGCAACATGGTTTCAGAAGGGGCTTACTTTAGCGCCGGGGAAACGATGCAAAATGAGCTATTCTGGGATCTCGAAAAAAAAACATACAAATATGTTCCTTCGTTGGGTCATAATCTGAGATCGACAGAACTACGGTAATGGATCGTGATGGGTGGAAGGCAAATCATGCTCTCCTGGGGCCTCAAAGCTCCTTATGTCCTTGTGATTTAAGATGTTGAAGACGTTATTGGGTGGGTATCAATCAATTCATATTGGAAAAACGTAAACTAAAAAATAGATTGCAATACTCGAGTTGTATCTAAATTACAAGCGGCTATTCTGACAAAATGTGTTGCTCTTTCATGTTTGCTTGGGGTTGTATATATATATATATATATATATATACACACATGTATAAAAAACATTTAATATATAAATGTACAGATGAAAGACATGAACGGCTCATAGATGCGGCCAGGAGATAAATATTTAACAGGCTGAACCGAGTTACCTCTCCATGTTTGTTTGTGTATGTTCCATCACAGAATGACGCATTAGAAATAACAAATACACCAGGATTCCAATCCTAATGGAGTTAGTTGGAGCCCTGCCTCCGATCTGAATGATGGAGCCATGAGGCGGCCGGATTGAAGCAAAGCCACAAAGTCATTTGGGAGGCGGCCAGCTCTAAAACGTCGGCCCAGACCACATCCACAGCAGCCATACATCTGTCTAAAGGACCACATCCACATCCCCCATAAATCTGTGTAAAGGACCACATCCACAGCAGCCATACATCTGTCTAAAGGACCACATCCACATCCCCCATAAATCTGTGTAAAGGACCACATCCACAGCAGCCATACATCTGTGTAAAGGACCACATCCACATCCCCCATAAATCTGTGTAAAGGACCACATCCACAGGAGACGTACGTCTGTGTAAAGGACCACATCCACATCCCCCATACATCTGTGTGAAGGACCACATCCACAACAGACATACATCTGTGTTAAGGACCACATCCACAGGAGACATACATCTGTGTAAAGGACCACATCCACAACAGACATACATCTGTGTGAAGGACCACATCCACAACAGACATACATCTGTGTTAAGGACCACATCCACAGGAGACATACATCTGTGTAAAGGACCACATCCACATCCCCCATACATCTGTGTAAAGGACCACATCCACAACAGACATACATCTGTGTAAAGGACCACATCCACAGGAGACATACATCTGTGTAAAGGACCACTCTGGATCACCCACCAACCCCAGAACCGGACCTGGACACATCAGACACACAACCTTGGGTGCTCTGTGAGTCTACTGATGGACTCAAAAAGCTGCCTGTATTCTTGACTCAAACTTGAAAATGTTGAAATAAAAAACAGAATTACAGCGGAAGTCTGTTCTTCTGCTGGAGCTCAGTGGGAGCATCTTGGTGGACGGGTGGAAGGACTCAGCCAATGATTCTAATAAACAATCTCGTTAGGGCTTTGTAGAATGAACAATGTAAATGGGGACGATAACGTTAAGACGTGAAGCCAGGCAGCGGCCAACCACTGTTTGGAAGCACATTGCTAATACTTATATATCACACACACACACACACACATATATATATACATTTATATAGAGTTCGCCAAATAATAGGGGTTAGCTACTGAGAAGACGCCACTTAGCAGCCTTCATGTTAACATTATGCTAATGAGGCACTGTAAGGATGAAATTATTCAGAGCCGTAAAAAGAAACATAACAGTCAGCGCCGTTAAGTCCTATAAAGTTCCCCTACTTATCTCAGAAAAAACTAATAAAAACATGAATAAGAAATGGGGGGAGTCCTATTATGCTCTAGAAACCCACCATTACCATAGTGCAGAAAAGTTCAGCATGGACTCTAAACGATTCAACATTAATTGATGGGCCATGGGTGACGGGGGCAGCCCGCTGAAACCGGGATTAGCCGGTCGCTGGGGGGCCATGGACCCCTGGGGTCAGGTGGGAGGCGGGGGGGGGGGGGGGGGGGGGGGGGGGGTGGACCCCTGGGGTCAGATGGGGGGAGGAGCAAGGAGGACCCTAGGGGTAAGGTGGTGGGGGGGGGAGGGGGGTCGGTGGACTCCCCCCCCCCACCACCTTACCCCTAGGGTAGGGTTAGGTGGGTGGATGGGGGGGGGGGGGGGTTGACCCCTGGGGTCAGGGATCAGGGGTTCTACTCACCACCACGTCGCTCCTCATCTTGCCGAAGGTGTTGATCAGGTGGGCGTAGTGGTAGTCTTCCATCTGCCTCAGCGTGGCCGTCATGCTGGCCACGAAGCCGCCCTGGAGACACAAACACAAGCAGGCACCGCGTTAGCACGAGGGGCGGGACGGGGACGGGGACGGGGACGGAGGGGGGCCGTGGGCGGGACGGGGACGAGGACGGGGACGGAGGGGGCCGTGGGCGGGACGGAGCCGACCGCTGGGACGTGAGGTCGGAGACACGAGCGGCCCTCATCAGGGCGTCTCATTAACCCCCCCGCCCGGGCCCTCGCTGCTCCGTCCGCTGGGGGGGTAGTGTGTGTGTGTGTGTGTGTGTGTGTGTGTGTGTGTGTGTGTGTGTGTGTGTGTGTGTGTGTGTGTGTGTGTTTTCCGCGAGTGTGTGTGTTTTCTGTGTGTGTGTTTTCTGTGTGTGTGTGTGTGTGTGTGTGTGTGTGTGTGTGTGTGTGTGTGTGTGTGTGTGTGTGTGTGTGTGTGTGTGTGTTTTCCATGTGTGTGTGTGTGTGTTTTCCGTGTGTGTGTGTGTGTGTTTTCCATGTGTGTGTGTGTGTGTGTTTTCCGCGAGTGTGTGTGTTTTCTGTGTGTGTGTGTGTGTGTGTGTGTGTGTGTGTGTGTGTGTGTGTGTGTGTGTGTGTGTGTGTGTGTGTGTTTTCCATGTGTGTGTGTGTGTTTTCCATGTGTGTGTGTGTGTGTGTGTGTTTTCCATGTGTGTGTGTGTGTGTGTATACCAGCGAGTGCGAGAGAAAAAAAAGTTGTTGAGAGAGTGTGGTTCGGGAGTGAGTGAGAGAGATAGCTGCTAGCGAAACGCTAGGCCGGGTTTAGAGGGTAGAGGGGTCGGGTCGTGTCAGGGATTTCGGATGATAGATGACAAAAAAAAATAACACAATATAACAGAAAAATATCTATATAATAATGCTATCCGAAGTAGAGAGGGGAATGGAACACAGCCAGGCAGGGATATACTCGGGTGACAAGAACATCATATCTCGACAGGAGTGGGGATGTCAGGCGAGACACCGAAATGTCTTCGAGTCGAGATCCGCTTGGAAGATTCTGGTGTTACTCAGCAACAAGCCGACACCACCAGGAAGGGGGTAAGCCGTGTGGAGGAACTCAGAATAAACCCAGACGTCGTGTTCAGACCCCAACTCCATCGTCACTCAGTAAACAAGCTGATGGCGGCAGTGGTAACGGCGGTGCGGTCCTGATGCAACCAGACCCGGTCCCCTCGTCTCTGCGGGCGGGGACCCGTGGTCCCTGACCAGCTCATCGGTTGGTAGGACACTCGCACACGTAGAGACGGCGAGAGAGAGAGAGCTTTGACTGGCTGATTAACGGCCCTACCTCGCCCATGTTTCTCTGTGTCGGTTCCCTTTCACCATGACGCTAAACGAGATCAATCAAACAACAATCACAATGGTAATTGAGTTTTCAGGAGAAGGAACGTGTGTGAGATATTGACGAGGCTTGGTTGACAAAACCAAACCACCGTTCAAAGGGAGTGTGCTCTACCTGCAGCCTAGACTATCTTTGTTGTATACGGGGTATGGGTTAACCTAGTGATGGTTAGCGCTTGGCACTTGGTTCTATGAACATCCTTACTGTACCGACAGCGATATATATTTTTGTTCCTCGTTCTTCAGACAAATGTACTGAATGTAAGTCGCTTTGGATAAAGGTGTCTTTAAAATGCCCTGAATGTAAATGTCGACCGAAGAGTGTAAGTTTCCCTTCCAGAGACTCTCATGTCCTATGCTCAGCTCGTACGTCACCTGTCGTGTCGTCGACCAATCCAAAGCCAGAGGGGTGTCATCCACCTCCTCCCCTCCATAAACAGGCCAATGACACGCATCCATCTTGAGGACAGCCCGGACCCATCACTCACCCAGCGTTTATTTAATGAAGCAGTGGCACAGCGATAAATAACAGCTGTCATGCTGGATCTTTTAATTACTTTTTTTCCCCAGAATATATCGAAACTTTACGAATAAACAAAACTAACATCCTTAACTCTTCACGATGGGGTTCACAAAATCTTAAAAGAAATCATCTAATATTATCCAAATTGATTTCATCGGTGTTCATCAAATCACCTCCTCAAAAGATAAGGGAAAGTTAATTAAAAGTCCAACTGTATCTACACCGACCGCATCAGAGCACACACAAAATGAATAAACCTGCGATCTGATAAGCCTTTAGAAAAACAACCATTGTGGGTGGCACTCTGCTATTCCTGCTGCCGGCTGGCGTGAGGTTGAATAATCTTGTTTAATTGGGGAACACCGATTAGCTCCGACACAAGGAGGTTATTGTCGGACCGTTTTAGAAACACTGTCGATGTAGGTCAGCGATGGAGATGAGCTGTGAGCTGACGCAGGTCAGAGGGCAGACTTTAGTTTGAATCATCAACATACAAGAAGTCAAAGGGGGACTTCAGAAGGACTTGAGGCGAGACGGGCCGTCCAATACCTGGAGCGGTGCACAGGGACCCATGATGCACTGCAGAATAACTCCTTCAGGTTTCCATGGAACATCTTCACATCGTCTCCATCTGTCCCCTCCATCTTTCCTCACACTCTTAAAGGATAAACGAGCAGCCAGTTTGAGCCCAGACTCGGCCACTAGGAAGATTGAAATGCGTGACAGCACACTATTGTTCTTCTTTATGGTGCAGGGCTATAAGGCTTCCCAGGCTTTCCCCGTCATCATCACAAGCTACGAGCTGATGGGAAGGTATAGCCAGAACATTAGCTGAGACTGGACATGAACCGTCAACACATGCATTAACATGAGCTTAGCCTACAGAGGGCACTTTGAATACATTTTCACGTGGTGTCCTTTCCGTTTAGAAACTTTGTTCATTTAAGAGGAAATTTCGACCAGGACCAATCTATAACAATGCTGTATAACCTACTAGATCACTTTTCACTGGAAATAAGTTGTTTTAGGGCTTAGGTTTCTATTCAAAGAAATATATATAAGACTTTCACTAACGACCAGGATCAAGAGACCATTACATAACTCCTGTTCTAAATATGTTGTCACAGGGTTTAGCCTCCCTTTAATGGGCCGAGCCACTCTGATAAACACGACCCAAAGCCCAACTATAAACCAGGAGAAGCAATCGCACGTCCATCAGAGGATCAGAACCTACCCGGTCCGAGTTCGGGCCTCCCTCCCCCCCTGCAGCACTGCTCAACAGAACAAGAGACGCACCCGATACCCTGATCCGTCAACGAACGTACCCCTTGTAAACACGCCGTGGAGCACTCTAATGGGGAGTTTCTCTCCGGCGCCAGGGAACGTATCCCGATTGGCCGCCCTGTGACTAGAGGAGTGGGACGGGAGCGGAGTTCTTCCCGTTTACATAATTCCTTGTTTGCCCACTCGGCGAAACAGAGGCTGCAATTACATGATGGCCAGATTGATGAACAAGAGCAAGCTGGGGTGCAAGTCAACAGTGGAAGCCGGGGGTGTACGTGCAGCTTTCATGTGAGCTCCACTGAGGAGCGTGTGTGTGTGAGGGGCATTGGGACGGATTGATGAGCAGATGCGTCTTCATTGTGAGGCTAAATTAACGGATCGGCAGGTGCTAGCAGATAGCGTTTCCTACACGTTATGTTGCCGTGCTAAACAACTCGGCTTGCAAGGTCACAATGTGGAAATCCTAAAGTGTTCAACGGTGGAGCCGAACCTACACACGCCATCAAAGGTTTCCCCGTTCTTCTGGGGAATATTCTCGACAGTGAGCCGTCCCCAAACTAAATAGAACACACTTTATAATATTTTGTTATTTTGTGATGCAAAGCCAGACTTGAATTGCCTTTGAAAAATGGAGCCTTATTTTGTGCTCACCACTTTGGCAAATAAATACCAGAGGAATTACTCTCAAAGAAAACAAAATAACAGGGTATGAACTGAGGTTATGGAATCGGTCACGAGTTCAGGTCAGCTGTTGAAGTGGAGACGATTGGAATATAAACATTGGCTGAAAGAAAAATGTGAAGCAGCCTTAAGATGCCTCCCCCGCCTCTATATAAACGTCCATATCTCTTCACAAATTGATAGAAGTGCAATCCACACATTGAGAAAAGAGAAATCATTCTATATCGCCGCTCTCTAACAAGACGTCAGGGGGCTCAGGCTGGGCTGTCACGGGCTGACCTTTCCAGCCACACGACCTCCACACCACTACACCCCCGCTGGGCACTCCGGTCCTCGTTACCATGGCAGCGCGTCCTTCGTTCATTAACCTCGTCTGGAGGTGGCAGACGCTGAGGCCATCAGACACGCTTGCGTCTGATTTGATTTGCTTCACGTTGACGTTTGTGTGTTGATGATGAGGCCCAGGTGGCAACAACAGAACTGGGCCCCATTTCCCGATTTCGCGATTGCTTTTGTTGCACTGTAGGCGCTTCGCTGAGGCTGTGATGAAGTTCACTATTTATTGGACCCTGTCTAGGCCGTAACGAACATCCCTGACCATAGTTAATCGCGTTTGTAGTCTACACTCAGATGTGAACTCATTATTGCATGCGGGTGTCTTCATTCATAATAAAATTAAAACATTTGCGAGTATGCAATCATACAAATTATTCTAAATGGGGTCAGAGACTCCGTGCACAGCCCCGCCTTCTCGAGTGAACCAGGAAAAGCCTGCGCCGTGACGAACGGGGGATTTGACCCCCTCGGTTATACACAGGAAACTTGAGATAAGAAGGTGAAATCGCCGGGCGTGCCAAGCTGCAACCGAACCGCCTTGGCAGTGTAAAAAAGACCTATAGCCTACTTCATCCTGCCCAACAATAATGGCAGGATCTAGACCAAGCTCTCCTAATCGGGTCAGCAATAGCCGCGTGTCAATGCCTAGCCTCTTCGTTTGAATTATGGAACGTTGCATTTTTAATGTCTACAAATATTCTAGACCAAGGAGTGCGGGCCAATCAATGAAACCTTATGCGGAATCAGATAAAGTCGGCTATCTTTGCTGTGCAAAGCACGTTTCAGAAATCAGCACATTAAGATATATGTAGTTGTCACACAAGCTATTTTTGTTAATATGGAATTATTTCAGGGGGGAAAATGCCGTGAAAAAATGTACGCACACTGCATTCAGGATTAGGACTGATACATATGTCGGCCTAGGCGTAATCAATCGTGTTTTAATATCTTTAGCATTCATATTATTGCAGTCTATTCTTTTCGCATGCTACTCTGCTGTTGGCCTTGATGGGGAGATATTTTAACGCTTTTTAACCCCGTTTTCCTCAGACATTCCTGCGTCTCCCCCTCCTACGGAACCCATTTCAGCACTGTGTCAGTAGACAGTTACAATCCTACGAGCGTCGTGAGTGCAGTGAACGCACGTTCATGTTAAGAGGTGTTTCGGGAAACGCTCCAAAGAAATTTACGATGGATCGCTAGATCCATCGTGAGAACGATCGTACGAGCGTAGATCCAACGTTATCGGGAAACGGGGCCCTGATCTCTTGCAGAATATATATTCCATTTAAATAAACAGAGGATATATCAAATGTATGCAACATAAAACGCATGTTACGGTATAGTTATAGCTGTGCGCCGCGATTAGCATCAAAGTCGACAGTGGGGGTTGACTTGTTTAGTTGAACCACTTGTTATGTTCCCTTTAATGTTCTATGTGATGCCGATGTCAACAGTGACCCCCCCCTGTAAGTACGCAGAGCACTGCAGTGTTACTTGAGAGCCGTAAAAACACCCACGGGACTAGAACTGCATGAGGGGGAGCATTAATCAACAGGACCTATATAGACTGAGCGGAGGAAACAGAAAAAGACGCACGCCAGGAAAAGGAGATCAGAAAGGCCTTAGTGACACAAGCTCTGATTGGTAACACAAACTCAGATTGCAGCCAATGACAGGTGCTTGTGAATCAGGATTCATTATGGGATGTTGGGTTGCCAGTACGGCCATATTGAGAGGCCTGGGAGGGAAATAAACTGTAACCGAGACTAATCGATACTCCCTTTGCCCCCGGCACACATTAGAAAAAACGACACAACAATGTCTCCCCCATATGACGAATCACTTCACAATTAAGTACTACACAACGATCAAAACAACATCACTACCTACATAATCACTAACATTTTCAAGATCCTGCTTTTGATGCAATAGCCCGCTTAATCCAAAACCCATAAAGATGGGAGTCCGTCCCCAGCCCGCAGAGGAACCAACAACAACAAACCCTGAGAAACGATCTCAGAGCCAGATGTATTCAGAGATATTAACCTCTGACGTTATCACAGAGATATCAACCTATGACGTTATCACAGAGATATCAGATATTAACCTCTGACGTTATCACAGAGATATCAGATATCAACCTCTGACGTTATCACAGAGATATCAACCTCTGACGTTATCACAGAGATATCAACCTCTAACGTTATCAGAGATATCAACCTCTGACGTTATCACAGAGATATTAACCTCTGACGTTATCACAGAGATATCAACCTCTGACGTTATCACAGAGATATTAACCTCTGACGTTATCAGAGAGATATCAACCTCTGACGTTATCACAGAGATAGCAACCTCTGACGTTATCACAGAGATATCAGATATTAACCTCTGACGTTATCACAGAGATATTAACCTCTGACGTTATCAGAGATATCAACCTCTGACGTTATCACAGAGGTATCAGATATTAACCTCTGACGTTATCACAGAGATATCAACCTCTCACGTTATCACAGAGATATCAACCTCTGACGTTATCACAGAGGTATCAGATATTAACCTCTGACGTTATCAGAGATATCAACCTCTGACGTTATCACAGAGATATCAACCTCTGACGTTATCACAGAGATATCAGATATTAACCTCTGACGTTATCACAGAGATATTAACCTCTGACGTTATCACAGCGATATCAACCTCTGACGTTATCACAGAGATATTAACCTCTGACGTTATCACAGAGATATTAACCTCTGACGTTATCAC
Organism: Gadus chalcogrammus; assembly: GCF_026213295.1. Taxonomy (NCBI): domain Eukaryota; kingdom Metazoa; phylum Chordata; class Actinopteri; order Gadiformes; family Gadidae; genus Gadus; species Gadus chalcogrammus. Next base: position 4,744,628 of record NC_079429.1, read on the forward strand.
AGAGATATTAACCTCTGACGTTATCACAGAGATATTAACCTCTGACGTTAACACAGAGATATCAGATATTAACCTCTGACGTTATCACAGAGATATCAGATATTAACCTCTGACGTTATCACAGAGATATCAACCTCTGACGTTATCACAGAGATATCAACCTCTGACGTTATCACAGAGATATCAACCTCTGATGTATGCACTGACCCCCCCCCCCCCCCCCACTCCTCCTCCTCCTCTCCGCGGCGCCCGCCCCCCACTCGTTTCATTTTAGCGGCTGACCGTGGTGAAGTGAGGAGGGCTGTTTACTCCGGTGCGGGAGGGGCGATGCATATGCAGAGCCCTGCTTTAAGGTGTTAATTAGGTGATGGTGGAGAGGGAGGGGGGGAAGGGGAGAGAACTGACAAGAGGGGGGAGGGGGTGAATGAGGATGAGGAAGGGGATAGGTTTCCCTTTCTCCCCCTCCCCCCTCTATCGATCGTGCCGATGCAGAGATGGGCTGGCGATTATGGAAATGTTCAATTACACACACAAAAAAAAAAACACACACACACACACACAAAAGACTGCTGCCCCACATACACACACACATTAAAAAACACACAAACAAATATACACACACACACACACGAGACCACTGCCCCACACATACATACGCACACTGCAAATGCATAGGCCCACACACACACACACACACACACACACACACACACACACACACACACACACACACACACACACACACACACACACACACACACACACACACACACACACACACACACACACACACACACACCATCATAACCAGGGGATCAAAGTGCTATTGAGTCCAGTGTTCATGAGAAATTCCACTTGAGACACACAAGCAATCAGCAATGCTCTGGAGTGCAGTCCGGAGGGGAGAATACCCCGGCTAATAAGATAGACTGAAGCCTAAGTACTGGTGATGGACTGGGCGGTCACAGATAACCCACTGCAAACAATGATATGTTCATTTATATTCCCCTCAATCTCTGTGTTAATCCACAAGGCAGCTATTGTCCGAGCAGAATCCCTCCAGCCAGAGACCGAGACGGAGAGAGACAGAGGGAGAAAGGGGGAGAGGGAGAGATGGGGAGAGAGATACAGAGGGGGAGAGGTAGAGAGAAACAGAGGGAGAGAGAGAGCCAGAGGGAGAGAGCGAGAGAGAGACAGAGGGAGAGAAAGAGAGGGAGAGGGAGAGAAAGAGAGGGAGAGCGAGAGCGAGAGAGAGACTGAGGGAGAGGGAGAGAGAGACTGAGGGAGAGAGAGGGAGAGAGAGACCGAGGGCGAGAGAGAGAGAGAAAAGCACTGTATTGAGCGAGCCGTATCCGTGAAGAAAATAGTAATATCTCTTTATTACCATTTCACAGAGTACAACTTCACTGTGTACTTGGGTGGGGGCCGAGGGGTGATCATATACAAACCGATCGGAGCAGTTGATCATTTCTTAAAGGTACAGAGCGCAGTATAGCCGCCAAGAACAGCCACCGCCGCCGCAGCCCTGCATCCTCCCACACTTTGTTGCAGGGCCTGGGCGCCGCTGCAGTGGCCCACAGCGTGCCCACTAGGCACCCACTAGCCTTGGTGGAACCAGGTCCTCACTAGTGCTGCAACATTAATCCAATCGCAATATCAGCCTTTGCGATTGTATAAATGCAAAAAATGCGAAAAAAGAAAAGAAAAAGTTTTTTATTTTATTTGTGTTTTCTTATTTATTTTTTTCACAGCAGAAATACCTTTATTTTTAAAAAGATATATTTTTTATCATTTATTTAATTTTGTAAAATATTGTTATTTTAAAAACAGTACAGTATTTTTTTAGTTTTTGTATTTTTTATGCTAGTTTTAGATTTTATGTTTGAGTTGAGGAAGAAACATTTTAAAATCATCAGTAATCTGTGTGCATTTTCCTTGATAACCAAGCAAGTAGACTCATGACACCATTTGTCTATCTTATCGCAAATCGCAATTTTGTCCACAATAATCGCAACAGGACTTTTGCACCAAATCGTGCAGCACTAGTCCTCCCTGGACAGGCCACGTGTTCAGCAGCACACGGCCCTCTGCCCTGAGCCTCCAGGACACCGCAGCGCCGACCGACAGCGGCGGACGGGGCGCTGGGGATCCTACAAGCCTTGTCAGGCTGTCCTTCTGGCTCCTCCGGAAGAGGACAGACAGACAGACTGACAGACTGACGGCAGGGTGACGGCGACAGAACTGCTCAGCGGACGACTCAGGGGCTAGACGGGTGCATGGAGACGCACAAAAGGACGCGGTGCTTCTCGTTCATGTTTTATTCACCCTCTCACGCGGGCGAGGGCTGACAGCTCCAGCAGGTCTCACTAAAGACAAACTTAAAGCGCCGGTGGACGTGGTGATCGGCACACGCCCTGGACTCTTGTGTAGAATTGACCGGAAAGCGGATGTGCTGATAATGGATACCAAGTCGCTGAGTCAAGCCCCTAAATCGCTCCATTAATTTGTTGGACCTGCAGCTGTGGCTGTGAGCCTGCGTTAAGGTCTGAGAGAGGGTGGGGGGGGGGGGGTGAGGGCGGGCTCTCGACCTGGAGTGACAGCCAGCCCTCCGAGGGGACACCAGCAACGGTGTCTGTGATGACAAACCGAGCAGAAACTAAAGAGAACCTCTTCCTCCTTCCCTTCCCTCCCGGTGCCGCTGACGTGCCCGGTGTTGACGGCCGGAGCGACAGCCAGGAGCTGACGCTCTGAGCTCTCCCCCCGAATCGATGGTGACAGCTGATAATGCCAGAGTCAGGGAGGGGGCCGGTGGACACAAAGGGGGAGCAGGGGGCTGATCGGACCGCCGCCCCCGTCGGGTGTCGCTCACAATGCAGGAAATCAAACGCCGGACCCCTGGGGGCCGTGCTCAGAGATAATGGAATCAATAGGACAGCATTGTCACTCCGCTGACTGCCTGCCCCCCCCCCCCCACCCCCCCCCGGCCCACCATCCACCCGACAAACGTCTCGCTTACGCAAGCAGATTCTCAGAGCAACCATTCTCGATTGAAAAAAGTAAACCATAAAAGTCGGTTTCGAGTCCTGTGCGTCGCCATGCCGACACTCGAGAGCAGCGACTGTCAATTACCCAGAGGCCGTTGACCCCGGGGGGGGGAGGTCAAACGCGCACAGCCCGGCAATCAGGAGCGGCGGTGCAGAGGTCAAAGGGTCGGGGTGCAAATGTGATTTTATCGTTTTATTAGATCCTCCAAGTGTCAGCCCTTCACCTCGGCTAGGAACACTCCACGTCAGCCCCGGTCAGAGGGGAGTCTCGGAAGAAACGAAAACACGACAACAGAAAGCCTTTAGCGGTCGCAACGGCCCCACGGGTCGTTCTGGTCCGTCCGTCTGTACATGTTCTGGTGGTAAGTACGGGGTTACTGGGTGTGTGGAGGAGCCAGGGAAATGTCAAAGCGAGTGATGGCACCAGGTAAAGGGGGGACACGATGGAAGAATATATTGATGTGAGGATATGGGGGAATGGGGATACCAGTAGCGTTCTGTTAGCGGCGCTATTGTCGTCGCCTCTGTAGATTTGGATCAACTAGGCCGAGGAAACCTTAACGTTAACGCGTAGGATAAACCACACAAACCCAAACGTGTTAGCGTGGTTTGTATGGTTTGTGTGGTTTGGCGTATACGCCAAACCACGCAAACCAACGTAAACACACACATTAAACCACACTGACAAACGCTACACACTTTAAAGCACACAAACCAACGTTAACACACGCATTAAACCAACATTTTTTACAGAATGGCTATGTTTACAGAATCGTAATTCATATAATATCGCTGAAAAACCTGTGGCTTGGGGGATGTAATGGGACTGCAGAGAGAGCAGAACAGCAGCAGCGTGGCCAAAGCCATTTCTACAAGCCTCTTCAACTCGCCTCTCAGGCTTTGATTGTTTTTTCCTCCGTCGTTGAAAGGACGAGGTGCCAGCGAGGGCACTTCCAGACCGGCCGTTTTTCATCTTTTATTTAACATGTTTTGCTCCGTTTCTGTTTTACTAAGCTCACCTTTAATATGAAGGTTTTTTTTTACCATAATATTGTTGTTGACCAAACAACTGGCACAACACATGTTGAATTATTTAAGTTGCCGTTGTAGTCTTCTGTTACTCTGCCATGAAGCAGCCTGCCAGCAAACACACCGTGAATAAAAATTCCATAATGTTTCCCATTAAATGAAAGAGCATATCATTTGATGCGTTTGAAGTGTGTTGCTGCATATTGATATTGCCTGTAATAAAATGCTGTGTGTTTGTGTGTACTGTGTGGTGCATTATTTTATAGAACGTCAGAACATATTCAAACATTCCTTGACATTCCAATTTGATATTCATTTGCAGCTGTCTTGCCAAAAGCAAAACACGATCAACCTATAGACTGTGACACACAAACGTGCAGAAGAATCTGCAGAAACAGCAGCAGCAGCAGCATCGTCTGGGCAACAGCATCCCATCACCATGGCAGCAGGCTGATTCTAGGGCTTTCCCTGGGATGGGGGGGGGGTCTGAACCACGCACCACTGAGAGATAACTGAGCACGGGATTCTTGGGATTCTCGCTTCCACACAGAGAACGGCTCATTCCTCTCCGCCCATTCGACGTTATGATGATGTAACGGACCGGCTCTCATGTGTGCGGAGACCACTCCGGACCAGTTTATGCCAGAAATAAAAAATATGGAAACAACTGAACCGTCTGCCAGGATACAGCGGAGGAGAGCGAGGCAGAACAAGAGCGAGAGAGACCAACGGAAGATGGATTGAGAAGATGGGAGATTGCGTCAGAGTGAGAGAAAATAGGAGACAGAGAGAGAGATACAGAAACAGGGAGAGACAGAGACAGATACAGACACAGGGACACACAGAGAGATAGAGGGAGGGACAAAGAGAGAGTGGGAGAGATAGAGTGAGAGAAAGGGAGAGATACAGAAACAGGGAGAGACAGAGACAGAGACAGACACAGGGACAGAGAGATAGAGGGAGGGACAAAGAGAGAGTGGGAGAGATAGAGCGAGAGAAAGGGAGAGATACAGAAACAGGGAGAGAAAGAGAGAGAGAGAGAGAGAGAGACAGGGAAAGAGATGAAGATGGATAGAGAGAGAGTCAGGGAGAGGGAGACGGAGAAGGATGGGAGGGAGAGATAAAGATAAACTCTCAGGAGGGATCCGGCCAGAGGATGGTGAGAAGACTCCAAATCAAACCATGCGAGTAACCATTCATTCCAATAAACTTGTGACCACGGACCAGATCACGGTTCACACACATCCCTCCACGCACACAGCAACACACTCCCGGCACACACAAAGTGACACAGCCGTCAGGGTAGGGTGAGGGTCACCAGTAGGGGGGTGGCGGGGGTCATCTTCAGCTCTATGACAGCTACTGACGAGGCAGGTGAAGCAGGGAGACGGGGGGGGGACGGGGAACGGGGCTGAGGGGTGAAGAGGTGTGGGCTCAGCTGCCGCCATAAGGACTCATGACCCCTGTGAACGCCGAGAGCAGTCAAAGCTTCATATAGACTTTAATCTCTCTCTCTCTCTCTCTCTCTAGTTCCCTCCCTTCTCAATCTCCTCCTCACAAGCTCTCTCTCTCCCCTCTCATTCTCTCCCTCCCTACCTCCCATCCCTCCCTCTCTCCCTCCCTCTCTATCACTCTCCCCTCTCCCTCTCACTCTCATTCTCTCCCTCCCTCTCTCACTCTCATTCTCTCCCTCCCTCTCTCACTCTCCCCTCTCGTTCTCTCCCTCCCTCTCTCACTCTCCCCTCTCGTTCTCTCCCACTTCCCCCCTCCCTCCCATCCCTCTCTCCCCCCTCCCTCCTTCTCATGCCTCTCCCCCGTCTCTCTCTCTCTCTCTCTCTCTCTCTCCCCACCAGGATCAGAAACACACACTCAGCGGAGGAGACGGACTGGCCGGCGTGGAGAGACCGCACGGACGGGAGAGAGACACCAGCGCATCGCAGCGGCCAGACGCAGGGAGGGGGAGATACCGGCTCTGCACGCGCCGCCGTGTTGCCGCGGTCGACCCGAGATCAGCCGCGGCATGGATGTGAATCAGCCGCCTTCGGGGGAGGTGCACGTGTGTGCGCGTGCATGAGCGATAAGGAGAGGGGGGGGGGAGAGAGAGAGAGCGAGAGAGAGAGCGGGGGAGTGAGAACCTGGCTCCCGCCACACAGCGAGAGCGTTGGATAGAAGGAGGAGGAGGAGGAACGGAGGGGGAAATCAAGAGCGGGTGGAGGAGAGGGAGAGGAGAGGGTGGTTAAAAAACAGAAGAAGAAGAAAAAAAAAAAAGGACGAGCGGGGAAGCGTTGACTTTCACCGCGGACTGAAGGGAGCGGATCGCTGCGAGCAGATGTGCAACAACTCCGGGAACTACCGCCACAGCCCGCGTGCCTCCGTCACCTCCACCCCCGCTGTCTCCGTCTGCCCCCCCTAACTTCTGCCTGGGCTCAGCCTCCTCCCAACTCGCCCCCCCGGGGGAATGGACTTACACCGGCACGGCCGCGCACCCGGGCTCCCGTCTCCCCCCTCGCACCAGTGATTCAGCGTCTGAGGTGAGTGCTCTCGGCGGCGCCGCGCTCCGCTCTGTCGATCCGCTCCGCGGCTCGCTCTCTCGCTGGCCGGCTGGCGGAGCGGTGAGCCAGGACGCGGTCAGACCGTGGGGGAGTGGGGGGGAGGAGGCAGGGGGCGTCGTTGATTGGATGTCACACGTTAAGTCGTGGGCTGGGATTCTCTCCCCCTGGAATGTGTTGTCGTGGTCGGAGTTCTGGGATTTGTGGCGGTGAATTGATTTGATCGAAAAAGTTGAAACACACGTTTGGGATTGTGGGGAGTCGGAGAGGAAGCCCCCCCCTGGCTACGTGGACCGCTGACCGCGGCTGTCGGGGGGGGGGGTGTCGAGAGAAGGGCCAGACCTCCTCGCTGAAACCACGCTCGCTTGCATGATGCTGCACTTCCTCCACTCGCTCGCCCATCCTCCCCCCCCACCACACTGACCAGTGGGGGGGGGGGGGGGGGAAGAGAGAGAGAGAGAGAGAGAGATTCTGTTTTTGACCGCACGGAATCCGTAACGATGAGTAGGGTAGTGCGTTGGTCCCTGATGGGGGGGGGGGCTTGGCTGTGAAGTAATCTAGATTAATGTGTCCAGCTGAGCTCGCCGTTCATTAGGACAGAGGGGGCGATCATACCACAGATGCATGTGTCCCCGTGTGAATGTGTGTGTTTGTTGAGTACATCACTTCTCCTGTTTAATCCCATCGTCAGAGCGAGATTATGGGAGGGACACACACACAGAGAGAGAGAGAGAGAGAGAGAGAGAGAGAGAGAGAGAGAGAGAGAGAGAGAGAGAGAGAGAGAGAGAGAGAGAGAGAGAGAGAGAGAGAGAGAGAGAGAGAGAGAGAGAGAGAGAGAGAGAGAGAGAGAGAGAGGACAGATAAAGACAGACAGAGATCAGATCTTGATTGTCCTCACGAGGTCATGCGTACCTCACACGTCACCATCACAGATAGCCCCACCCCCTTCACCTGGCCCCGCCCCTCCTTTGAGACTTCAACTCCACTCAAAATCACGAAGAAACAACTCTCACCCAAACACAGACACCCACCCACACGCCCAGACATCAGCCACGGTGTACAAAGCTGCCATTAAACGTCTTGCATCAGGTGTTTATATAACACACACACACACACACACACGCACACACACCCCCTTTGGGGACAGCCTTGCTGGGACAGGTCTAGTGAGGTCCTGTGAACCGGACCTGGGACCAGGAGCGTCGGGGCTGGCTGCTCAGCCCGACGGGCCCCCGGTGGCCCCTGGGTGTTCTGCTACTGGTGCCTCTCACTCACCCTCCAAACAAACGTCTGTGAGCATGAGGCCAGCATTGGCCTTTCATGTGCTAATGAAAGCCCCCCCCTCCCCCCTCCTTCCTAGGACTCCCAGCCCAAAAAGGGCTTTTTTGAATCTCATAGGATTCAAATCAAAGCTGAAACAGGGACACTCCTTAATGAGCATTGCTATGTTTGAGTGGCAATCCGCTGCATTATGCTTTGCTTTCGGAGATCTCCTGTTTGTTTTGGTAACCTCTTTGAAATGTCAGCGGCACCATCCGATCACGTCGTCTTCAAAGTAGAGCACATTCTAGAACGTTCATCTAGAAGGACACACAATGTCAGGAAAAAAAAAAACGTCTACAATCCTGCAGAGAGACCATTAAAGATAATCCAACGGAGTCAAACGCAAACTTTCCCCAGAAGCTGTCGTATCATCCCGCTCACCGAGCTGAAACTATTCCTCTCCATAGGTCGTACTCTGTAGTGCGTTTTTAATGTCTTGCCAAACTGAATGGGGGTGCGCACACACACACACACACACACACACCTACACAACCCAAACATCTACTTTACTTCACAGGCCTCAGAGATGACCTTGCCTCTGTTCCGTTCTTGCTTTCCTAAGAGCAGCCAAGGAGGCAGTATATTTAGTCTTTCATCTAATCTGCCACTTTTCTCCACGCTTCCCTCCCACCAGACACGGGACTGTTTATTTGAGCGTGTGGGTGTTAAGGCGTGTGTGTGCGTCTGTGTTTGTGCGTGGATGTGTGGCGCGAGCGTTCTGCCGGGGGGATCAGTCTGAGTTGTGAGGAATCGCAGTAGCAGGAGGTTTCTCCAGTTACACATCGCCTCTTGAAATCACAGCCTACTTAAGTGGCCTAGAAGAAAGCGTGGAGTGAGAGAGAACATATGAGAGAGCGAGAGAGGGAGAGAGAGAGAGAGAGAGAGAGCGAGAGAGACAGAACGATAGAGAGACAGACGGACAGAGACAGAGATTACAGCTCAGAGAGAAAATGTGAGTAAGAGAAGGAGTGACCCTGTGGATCCTGACGACAGCACTCCGGTGCCTGGGTGATGCCCGCGGTGCCTGGGTCAAAACCCCTCTCTCTCTGCTCCCTGGAGGACATTAGTGACATTAAACTGACGACTGCAGTGTCATGTTAACAGACTGAAAACGTCCATAATGTAAGGCACGATGTTCAAAACACTGTTTTGCACCATTTTTATAAAACAACAAATATGTGTTCCTTCTTTTGGGCGGCATGTGGCTCAGGAGATAAAACGGGGTTGGCTGGTAAATGTCAGGTCGCTAGTTCGATCCCGGCTCCTCCTAGCTGAGTGTTGAGGTGTCCCTGAGCCAGTCGCCTCAATCCAACTGCTCCAGACGAGCGGGCTTGGCTGTCGCCTTGCATGGTTTACACAGCCTTTGGTGCACGTAATGGTGAATGTGAGGCAATATTGTAAAGCGCTATATAAATGCAGTCAATTTACCATTCCCATGCACTGTTTAAGCAATGTTGACCAAGGTTGGTGATTTCGTGTCAATAATGCAAAGTGGAATATAGATGACGCGAAAAAACTATCAAACAAATGGATGGATCCTGACTTGACATCCTGGGTGAGACCTGCTGCCTAGCGGTGCTTCAGTCAAGCACACTAAGAAATGCTAATCGATATTCGTAATCTTAAGTCGCACGAGAAACTTCTATTCGGAGCCAAATCTGCAAGTCATCACGTTTTATAATGAGTTCGACTCGGAGGCAGGAGGTTTTGGGTGCGCGCCCTCCAGCGAGTTCCCTGAACCCTACCTGGTGCTTAATGAGCCAGCCTGTGTGGTTCACCGTGGCTCTTTGGTGACGACAGACCGATGGTGCTGTACATTAATTACAAAAGATAATGTTCTGCCCGGACACACTCTTAAGGACTCTGCTTTACGTGCTCGTAACAGACGATTTAGGGTATTTTTCAAGACGAGCCGTGTGTGATTATGGCCGGCAGGGGCATTTGAGGGAGTAGTAGTGTGTGAGAGTGTGGAATAAGATGTAAGTAGAGTAGATGCATCCGGATTAGAACAGAGTTTGAGTAGGGCAGTTCACACTGGAAGTGGAATCTTCAGGCCGATTCTGCTCTGCTGCTGACATAAACAAGCACATTTCCTCTCACCATCAGTGTTCAAAGCGCAACACATCTCTGATGAATTTGCTTTCTGATCCAGCCCACCTCCGATTTGACGTACACATTTCATGGTGAGCATTCAAATGTCATAGTTCTTTCAACGAAACAAAACGGGGGACTGACATGGAGTACTCAAATTAAGCCTTTCCAAGATGCACGATTCCCAGTGGTACTTTGAAATGTGTTATTACTTTAGCAAAAAGTTGCTCATTTAAAAGTTCACACAGAGGCTGCCGAGCTTTGGTACCGGCGGGATCAGATACGTCTACGGAATATCCACGGCGTTGAATCGTGATGTTTTTCATTGACCTATTAATAGACGTCTCTGTGGCAGAGTGGAGGGGGTAGTCACCACAGCCTGAACTCAGCACTAAACAAGGAACACTGAACTTCCTCTGTCTCCATCGCAAACAGACTGAGGTTGAATCAGGCGACATGAGCCGACTCTACCGCGACACCTTGGGTTTGAACCGAGACACGATAAACCGAGTAGCAGTCCACTTGTTCGGAGGGTCGGTGACGAGTGCTCTCGTCACGAGTAGAGTCCTCACGCACTCATGCAAATGAGGCCATAGTGAACTGCGTCAGGACATCACCGTCCTCTGCCCTCGGTGAAGAGCAGGCGATTCGTCAGCGGAACTCTCCGCGAGGGCGTGGGCATCTGTGGCGGTCAGCAACCTCTCCGGTCACCCACGTAGCGGGGCTGGGATTGACTCTTGTCTGAGTGGTTATTTTGTGGTTTTGCGGACAGGACCGGCGTTTGGCCTGGCCCAAGCCCCAGACGCAGGCCTTTCTGCCCGCAGCGGGCAGAAAGGCCTGTCCGCGAGTGAGGCAGAGAACCACGGCTGGACGTGTTTTGTGCCCGCCCTATTCCCAGACTCAGGCCCTTAACACGGGCAGAACGTGTGGCGGTGCATGTGGGCAAACCATGGCCGCCCACGGTGTCATCACATCATGGCGTGACGCACAGTTTATTCTTTCTGTTGTTTTTGGCCGTTTTCTCCGGTTTTGTGGGTCAGTTCCCTTGACTGAGTCCCCCCACCTCCCCTATAAACAGGGCAAGGGCGGGCACGGGCTGGGCGTTCCGTCCCGGTGTGATGAGTCACCGTGGGTGGTTACGCAACGGGTGCCCCCTGGGTGTTTTAGGGATGACGTTTGGCGAAAAATGACATCTGTGGTGCGGAAGGGAACGGATACACCTTGCAGTGTCACACGCGAGGACACGTACGGCCCAGTCCTCAGCTCAGCCTCTCCACTCGGCCCGATGCGATGCAGTGATGCTGCACGGTGTTCACATCCTGCATGTCATGGGTTCTGCGCTAAACTCAAAGCAGGAGGCCTCCTCCTGGTGTCAGGAGGGCCGCCGCCGCCTCGCCTCGGGGAAGGGAACATCCTGTGCTCGGCGTGATGGGAGCCGATGTTTAATTGATGCTGATTACACTCAGCGAGACCTCTCACCGTCAACACCGGCCTCATTTGGGAGAGTGGGGAAGGCAGGCAAGGGGATTAATTTTGGATGGGTGTGATGGCCGCAAGGGGAGTGGAGGGATCAAAGTGGAGAGGCCAACACATGTCTTCTGCCTTGGGAGGCGATAGCAGAGCCTAGCTCACTCCCGGCAGCAAGACATTTACATTTTCAAATTTAGCCGAAGCTTTTATCCAAAGTGACCTACAATAAGTACATTTGTTAGAAGAAAGAGCTACAACAATATATCTCTGTCGGTATAGTAACGATGTTCAGGGCCCAGTGCCAAGGAATAACAATTGCCTGTATACGACAAAGATAGCTAGGGTAAGATGCTACACAATGCTCAGTACTATTTCTGTGTGCATAGACGTACAACATACAATAAGTGTGTAAAAGGGGTGTGGGGGGGGTAAAGGGGAAGGCAATGCAGTCTCTGTGAAATCTGAACGAGTCTCGAAGACTTCATGGGCAATACTTCTTATTCTATTCGTAAAGTTGCCACACATTTATGTGTTTGTCTTCTTTGGGAGGGGTCACAAAGCATACGAGTCCCTTCACTAATGTGATTAAACGCTTGCCCCTGTGATGTGCTCACATTATAAGCCCCTAAATCTTTAACTACCAAGTCATTAGAGGCTGAGGAAGGGTCACCCTCTAATCATTAAACACACTCTGCTCCTAAGTCCCCCTCCCGCCGAAGATCTTACAGCGGCGCGCTGTGTAGCATGTTCTGCACACACTACGACGGCAACACCAACGACTTAAACGTGCTTGTGTGTGGACCGTAGCGTGCTGCCCACGGACTTGTGCTGTGCTCTTCATTAATTATGCAGCCTTCCTCCTCCTTTGTACCAACATTAAAAAACAACAGCCAAGGACTAATGGCGTTTGTGTTATGTTGTTGTGCGGAACATTAAAGTGCAGCAGCAGCCCATGTTTCAGCAGGCGGGCCCGCCTCTCGGAGCAGCGATGCTAGCCTCCCGCTGTGTTCGAGTCTGCGTCCAAACCATCGCTGGGCACCGCAGGGATTTGAAGAGGCTTTAATATAGCGTCTCCCCGCGGCCCCTAGGCCTTGAACCTCGCCCAGCAGCTGAGGAGCCGCAGCACAGATGCCGGCCCAGGTGCATGTGAAGTGGGCTAGTCTGCACACAGCTCCGTACGTAGGAGCCGGTTGGCAGGGAAGAGATCCGGGGCCGCTGTTAATAACGTCCACAGATTAGACAGAGGTGATGGCACCCCCCAGGGCACCCCTTTATCAGAGGAAGCATCGCAGCACTATGCCTCTAATCACATATTCACTATTCCTCCACTAGTTTATTCACTATTCCTAAAATAGTAAATGCACTATTGCTCCAATTATATATTCAATCTTCTCCCCTCATATATTAATTCTTCCTCCACTCGTATAGCCACTCTTCCTCCACTAGCATAGCCACTCTTCCTCCACTAGTATAGCCACTCTTCCTCCACTAGTATAGCCACTCTTCCTCCCCTAGTATAGTCTCTCTTCCTCTCCTAATATATTCGCTCTTCCTCCCCTGGTATATCACTCTTTCGCCATTAGTATACAAGGATCTCATATCAGATTGTTCTTTGATCGAACAACAAACAGCAGGTGTGGTTCGTGATTAAATTGGGGCGGAGAGGAGTGTGCGTGTGTGTTGGGGTGCATGCGTATCTGTGTCCGTGTGCGTGTGTGTGATCGCATGCAGGTGAAACCAGAGGTGCGGGTGTAGCGGAAGGGAGATACTTTCTGCAGACAGTCAGCAGACGGTGCAAGCACACTGAGAGTGATAAGGACGATATCATATCCAGCATCTCCACGCCGGTCTGGACCGCTGGCTCATTGAAAATTAGCATGCAGTCGCTGGGGGAGCAGCTATCACAGGCAGCAGGCCTCTCTACCTGGGCAGGCAGGGGACGCATGAGGGATGGCGGAAGAGATTCTCAATGCGACGGGGATGGCTTGCAGCCAGTATCTACAGCCTGTGTTGAAGTGTTAGGGCGGGGAGGGGAGCCCTGTATGTACTTCATGTGCTGATCCTCGTGTTAAATAGAGAGTGGAAGGTGCACGGGGCACCAGTATGGACTGGAGGATGAATGAGCTTCTCTTACTGCAGAAAAAAGAAGAAGGGAAGTAAGACCTGGACTCTGTTGTGTTCCACCGTGGCCTCTGCCTGTTTGTGTGTCTGTGCGTGTGCATGTATGCGTCCGTGCGTTTCAGTGGGTGCGTGTGCATATAAGGATAGCAACTGAACAGAAACGTTTATCACAAATAAAGGGAGGTTGCACACAAATAGCACTGACTGTAAGGCGCTTTTACTGCCAATAATAACATGACTAAATTGGTGTCATTGGTTACACAGACGGAGAGAGAGAGCGAGCCAGAGCCAGAGAGAGATTAGAGGAGCTTCATGGAAATCCGCACAGATTAGTTTTTGTAGGCCATGCTAAAACCCCTGGAAGCCCTGCAGTGTAGGCCTTGCAGAACACCTTGTAGCAGTGTGGTGTAGGCTGCTTTAATACCCCTGGTAGTCCTGCAGGGTAGGCCTTAAGACCTAGAAGCCCTGCAGTGTAGGTCTTATTAAAACCTCTGGTAGCCCTAAAGTGGTGATCGTGCCTTGGTCATATTTCAGACTTTTTAATAACCGTATTTGTTTGTTTAATTATTTTTGACGAGTGATACACAGCTAATAATAGCTGGTATCCAACAATAGCTCTGGTAAATTACATCCATTACACAAGACGTTCTTCCCCTTTTCACTTCAAGTTCTCCGCAGGGGGCATCAGAGCAGTCTTTTGTCTCAGTCGTTCATAGCGATTAAAAAACTCTCTCTCTCTCCGTCCCCCCCCTCCCTCCCTTCCTACCTACCTCTCTCCCTCTCTCCACCCTCCCCTCTCCATCTCTCGCCCTCCTGCGCTTTCTCTCCTCCTTTCCTCCTTCCCTTCCTCTCCCACCCCTCCCTCAATCCCCCCCCCCCTCTCTCCGCCTCCCTCTCTTTCTATCCTTCTCTCTCCCACTCCCCTTTCCCTCTCCCCCTTCACTCCCAATCCCTTCCCTCTCAGGAACCATGGTGAGCAAGGAGGCTGGCAAGTACGCGCTCACCAACCACTCAGAGTCCGAGTCGGAGGCGGGCCCCTCAGCGGGCCCCTCGCTGGCCCTGGAGGTGAAGTACCCACTGGACGCCGGCCAGCAGCAGCAGCAGTCGGTGCGGAAGCGGAACAAGGCGCTGCAGGTGCGCTTCAAGGACATCTGCGAGGCGCAGAACGAGCAACAGCGCGAGGCCGCCGCCCTGCAGGCCGGGGGCCGGCCCGCCAAGTCCTCGTCCTACAAAGTGGCGCACCGCAAGTACATGACCGTGCCGGCGCGCCGCTCCATCCCCAACGTCACGCGCAGCACGGGCGTGCAGACCTCGCCCGACCTGCGCAAGCGCTACCAGACCTTCCCCTTCGAGCGCAAGAAGGGCCACACCTTCAAGCACGCGGCGGCGGTGGAGACGTACACAGCCCGCGACAACGGCTTCGTGGTGGTGGAGGTGGTGCCGCCGCCACGGGCGCCACCGCAGCCGCCGCGGGCGCTCGCCGGACGGGGGCTGGACGAGGAGGAGGAGGAGGAGGAGGCGGCGGCGGCGGCGTGCGGCCGGGGCGGGGTCCGTCGGACGCGGGCCCTGCTCCACACCAACGAGTGCGTGGCCACGGTGGAGCAGCACAGGGCGCCGGCGGGCCTGTGCTCCGACGCGCTGCTGCTGAGCTGCCCTGCGGAGGTCAGCGCCCTCCCGGACGCGCCACCAGGGGGCGGCGGCGGCGGCGGGGACTACCAGCTCTGCAGCGTCCCCCCGTCCGGGAACCCCAGGCCCCGGCCGCAGCGGCGGGAGGACGGGGCGGGCTGCGGGGCCAAGAGGCAGCTGCTGAACGTGGAGGAGGGCTCGGCCCGCACCCTGCCGGACAGGGTGTCCAGGGTCACGGGCCCCCTCACCTGGAACTCCCTCACGCAGGTGGAGTGTCTGGACAGCCCCTCCGTGAGGAGGAAGAAGGGCCTGCAGCTCAACGGCCTGCAGTCTCAGACGCTGCCCCGAGCCGGGGCCGGGGCCGGGTGCTCGAGGCAGCCGCCGCCCTCTCCGCCTCTACGGGCCACGGAGGGCCCGCCTCTCCTGTCCCCGTGCGGCGCGGGGGGGCCCGGGGGAGCGATGGCGCTGGGTCCGGGGTCGCCGGAGGCGTGTAAGCAGATAGTGCCAGTGACTAAAGACGGGGATGTTAAAGCACAGCTGCAGGTCATGGAGAACATGATCAGCTCCAGTCAGGAGACCATCAAGGTGCTGCTGGGGGTCATCCAGGAGCTGGAGAAGGGCGAGGCCCACAGAGAAGGGTGAGTCTTCTGCTTTGGAAAAAATCCAAGTGACTTTAAGGTGAAATCCAAGTTTACTTTAAAGTGAAATGCAAGTGACTTTAAAGTGGAAAGCAAGTGACTTTAAAGTGAAATGCAAGTGTCTGAACTGAAATGCAAGTTTACTTTAAAATGAAATGCAAGTGACTTCAAAGTGAAAAGCAAGTGTCTTTGAACTGAAATGCAAGTGACTTTAAAGCGAAATGAGGGTGATTTTTCCTTATTTTTCTCCTGGTCTGCAGTTCCCTTCGTGATATTTACCTGATAACGAGTGCTCACTAAGTGCAAGAAGCATCAATTATGAATACAGTCGTGGTTTGAGGAGAGTGAGCTCGTTCCAAGGGTAGCTAATGGCGTACATAAAATAGTTCCGATTTAGAGTAGCACAAATTAGCAAACAGATTTCCTGTAGAGATGGACGAGGACAAGATAATCGCTCCGTTTCGCATCTATGCTGCCGGCGTTTCAAAAAGACCACGATCCATTGTGGACTCTGTATCACTCAACGCATTAAACTAACTACTCAAATATTCATTTATTTGACCTTCATTTTCTTGTTTGTCTGAATTAAATGTGTTATCAAAACGTTTAGAGAGAACTGCTCAGGAAACAACTGTAGCGATTTGAAAGAAGACTGGAATAGTCTGAGTCGCAGCTCCTTTGGTTAGAACGCCTTGGACTCCTGCGTGGGAGCAATACAATGTAGATTTGTGGAGACCATGTAACAACTTTGTGAAAGCGATTTGCTTGCTGATAGAAATTGAGTTTATGAAAAGAGACTAGGGAAAGAAGCACGTAGCGGGCAGGAATAGAGATTTGTCATTACAAAGGCGGAGGCAAACCAAATAGCCAATTTGTTGAGTGATCCTCCCAAACTTCATCTGTGTGCCTCAAACAATGCGGACACACAAACACAGACACAAAAAGACACAAACACAAACACACGTACACACACACTCTTGTCCAGCCATTATCCAAGGTATACCAAGCTGGCACAAAATGTCGGGATCCAGTGGTGAATATAAGTGTTTGGCTCACGGGTTTGGGGAAAAAGAGAACGGTACAATTTATAACATGATCCTCTTCTAGTGTAGAGGCTCTCTATCTGCCTAGGTGGTCACTTTTATACCTGGGGACTGGCTGATTACTCTAATCGAATGGGAGGAGGACAGGAGAGGAAGGAGAAGAGGAGGAGGGAGGCAGAAGAATCACGAGCAATGTGGCAGGAATGAACGATGAAGAGGATTAGAGCGATTAAAGGGGAACACTTAAAGTGATGGACAACAGGATCTGAAAACAAAGAACCCTCACACTTCACACAGGGCTGAATCCACTACACACCGCCCCAAAGTCTTGTCAGCATCATTTCAGAAAGTAAGTCAGCAAACTATCTCAGTCTTGGAACGACAGAGGCTCGTAAAACAGGGAGAACAGATGTCCAAACCCAACACGTTTCCTAATGCTTACTGCACACCTTGATGACCTGGATGTCGTAAGTAGAAGCCCATTAAAGGTATCTGTGGTCCATCACTCGAGACACATCACCACCTTACACGTCTAACCCTTCTAAAAGTCCCTGAGCATTATATAAGCCTCTTGTAATCCACCTCAGTTCAATGGTGCCTTTCCATTTCCAGGAGGTTCAGAACACTAATGCTCATATTTATACATTTCTTCAGTCAGGGAGGTAGGGAGGAATTCTATTGTCGCCTCTGTCACACTACATTACCGTTCCTCGACCCTCGCTCAAACGTCACCGGACTGACAAATAGCGGAGCCCGCGGGCGGCGGGGGATTACATCTGTTGCGTCACTGCTCCTGCCTCATGACATCCATTTCTCTTGTTAGCGAACAGGGGCTGGCACGCTGTGTGTACACTCAACGTCACAGAATGTGAGCTAGAGCCAGGGTTCAGCTACCATGGGGGCCTACACGTTGGCTAGGGGCTAGGGTTGGTCGGTATTACAGCTAGGGTACGCAACTCTGAGAAACTAGTCAGAGTGATTTTTTAAGTATTCATCCGAAAAAATCCCACCCCACCCTTCAGTCGGCCCTTCAAGGCAAACCCCAGCACTAGGTCCGGCTAGCTTTGAGCAAGACTCAAGGTACCATTATAATGTATCAGACTGACAGGTGCGCCACCCGATCATTTAATTCAGGCTGAATGCAATAATTGGAGGGATTTATAGAGGGGCTTGCTGCAGCCATAGATACTGAATTTCTTCCTTTTTATGTCAGATATTTTGATTTATCGAATGCTGTCTGGGTTGCAAAGAGAATTTTAGCGCATTGACAAAATATGCTTCTTGGATAAATTGCCTAGCGTAGCTTTAACATCCTGTCATCACATAAATGTACTTCACATAAGGATAGGATGACAGGTATTAACGATGGAGGAAGATTCGCATCACAAGGCCATAATCAGAGGTGCTTCATTAGGAGATACATCTGGAAGCTTCTCTTCCTCCGTCAGCAAGATGGTGTAGTGCAGGAGAGAAGCAGAGAACATGAACACAGAGACAAAGAGAGAGAGCGAGAGAGCGAGAGAGAGCGAGAGCTCTTGGTATGGCTATTAGCTTATTGTATAATTACAGAGCCACCCTACTATTTCCATGTGAGGTAATCAGGGCCAGGCAGTCTGCCAGAGGACAGAGGAGGTTAGAGGACATGAACGGGATCTGAGGAAAGACGTTGTCTCCTTACGGAACCCCTTGGGGCCTGGGCAAGGCTCCATCCTGAATCCACACACACACACACACACACACACACACACACACACACACACACACACACACACACACACACACACACACACACACACACACACACACACACACACACACACACACACACACACGATGAAGATCTAGAGAGAAAATCGTGAGCCACCACTCACACAAACACGTACACACCCTCCATCTCCTGCCTCCCTCCCCTCTGCCTGCCTCCCTCCCCCCCCGCCGCTGCGTGGAGGTCATTATTTGCGTAGCGAGGCAGCCGCAGCCTCTGGGGCCGCTGGGCACGCTCTCAGACAAAGGGCCGCAGGGGAACACTTTCGCTGTGTCATCAGCCGATGTCGGCCGCCGGCCCCCATTAAGCACAGTCACAGGGTCCGCCCTCATACATATAAATATAGAAATACACATGTCGGTTTTTCTATTCTGATGCGTGAGTGAGTACGCAGGTGCATGTGACGGTGTCTTTAGAGCCCCACCTGGAGCTGACCTATAAGAGAGCTCACCTTGTAGCAGGTGGGAGGGGAGATTATCTATGGGGGGCTCACCTTGTAGCAGGTGGGAGGGGAGCTGACCTATGGGGCTCACCTTGTAGCAGGAGGGAGAGGGGGGTGACCTTTGTAGCAGGCGGGGGACATGAGAAGATATTGCTAAATTGCTAACGTCCCAAATGAGATGAGAGAGAGAGAGAGAGAGAGACAGCGAGCGCGAGACCGAGAGCGAGAGAGATAGAGAGAATAGGAGAGTGAGACATAAAGAGAGCGTGATTGCAAGAGAGAGAGACAGCACATTAGAGAGTGAGACAGAAGCGAGAGAGCGAGCGATCGCGAAGGTGAACCAGACCATCAGAGACTATTGATCCGCCCATCTGGGCGTGAACGCGTGCGAGTGGGGATGACCTTGCCCTCTGCTTCAACACATCCCACGTGGTACCCTGTACGGGGCTCCACTGGGCCCCAGCAGACCCATTAACCACACAGAGCCCTGTCCCCAGTCCGCATCGCCCCGCGCCCCTCGTCCTTCACCTCAGGAAGCGTTGAGGTGCAGAGGCGCATGGCATGCGTCACGGCCAGAGACATCAACTCTAAAAGAGAGTCTGTTCAAGAGTTTTTAAAGTCGGCACTGTGTAGACTAGCTACTGCGAAAAAAAAACACTTATTAAAACTCCCTGAACCTGAGAGACGTAGCGGGTTCGCAAGGTCCTCCGGGAAATTGGATACAGAGGGGGGAACAAAGGAAGGCGTCGAACAACGACTCTATACACTTAAGCCAACGCTGCTGTGGGCGGGACTGGAGGCTGTTTGCTGAAGGTCAACCTCGGCTCGTCTGAACGATACACCGTGTTCAGACTCTGTAACGCCGTCGTTGAGTAGGCCTGATTTTGAGGGAAAGCGGTGCACTCAAGTCTGGGCTTTTTAAATACGCGCAATTTTGGGACGGCAGTTTCGATACACAACGCGTGTTTCGGCGGAATGTTACCAGCCGGTGATTGCCTGCTTTTACAGGCATCACCTCGGTGCGTCGGCTAAGAGAAGAGAGCCCTAAACGGGGGTCAGGACTATAAAAGCCAACTAGCGCAGCATTGATTTCTTCTCCGTGTGTTCAGTGATGGGAGCCCACCGTATGTTCAAGGTAATTACTGGTGATCTATCGTGACAAAACCACAGGCTAATCCAATCGAGGCAGCCGTTGGCGCATGTAACCAAATAGTTTCCCTTTATGGGCATCTCCACGCCTTAAGTGGTCCCTGGCGTAGAAGGGGTCATAACAACACACATATTCCGTGGACAGCCGAGAATAAAGGCTGTAATAAAATAAAAGACCCATTTAGAACGATGTCAATAACAATCTAACGCCGTTTCTCACAACGGCTGTCGTTAAGCAGCAACAGCCAATCTTCTCGTGGGGCTGGACGAAAAGCACATTAACTCCGGCAGAGTCTCATTAAACAGTCCGTCTTGTTTCAAGGTCATGAAATATGAACCGAGCGGTAATACTGACAAGCGCTCCTGTGTGGAGAGAAGCAACAACACGATAAACGGTTCAGCTCAATTCTAATTAGAACGGATGTAGCCGCGTTGGCAGTCCATCTGGTGTATGAATCTATATGCTGGGACTCTCTCAGCCAATTCTTTTTCTGGCAGTCATAACTCCAACAGTGAAAATGATATCTGGGGCACCGAGTGAGTATTCACTTATATATTTGTGAGTAAGGACTTCAGCGGGTAGCACAACAACAGGGACTTCAGAGTGTGTCACTTGATTAGGCATTCCTCCTCTCTCTTGTACTACCCGCGTTGTACTAGTTAACCATAGCCAATAGCTGTCAGAAGTTCCCTACATTCAGGCAAGGTCCACTCTGAAGGTCCACTCTGAGAGTCCACTCTGAAGGTCTGCAGACGCAGGGCTGCCCAGCAACCAGGGAATCGGCCTTTACTACCCATCAACCATCAACCATCCTTGCTCTGAACGCTAGCTGGGTGGGGAACTGAGCGATGGAACAGTTAGCTGCCCAGACCCATGGCTGCTACGTGGATAAGGCCTGTGATGAGGGGCGATGGTGGCAGGGGTTGAGGGGATATAATGGGCATCAAATGCATGGTAATTACTCATTCATGACTCTTATCTCCTCCACAGCCTCTCTTATCGAACGGGACAGGACACAGCAAACTGCGACACGTGTCGCAACAGCGCATGCATTATTTACAGGTTAGTGGCCCGAGTCTTTTCCTTTAAGATGATGAATAAAATGTTGTCGACTACTGTTTCCTTCAAGGCTGAGTGGTGTGCGTGTAACCTGTTAGAAAACATACAGGGAGAGGGAGACGTCTATCAGCATGAGCCCTCTCTGGGGGCCGAGAGAGAGATGGATCTGACCCGCCTAACACTTGTAGTATGACGCCACTATGCTGCTGCAGGGAACAGCGGTGCAACCAAACGTAAAATCACTGGAATGAGGCAATTTAGCACTGCATCAACCTTAGAGGGTCAGCCAGTACAAAGGGAGAGAGGGAGATAGAGAGTGGGGGAGATAGAGAGAGAGAGTAAAGTCGGGGTCAGTTCAGGGGACAGTGTTTCCAGCACGTGACGGGGCATCGTAGGGGTCTGATTCTCTAGTGATGATTCTCAAACCCAACAATGCACGACCCCGGATTGACTCTTTGCCGGTGGACAAATTTGCACAAGGGAGAAATCAAGAGAAAGGAAAAAGATCCAGGGAGGGGGAAATCAAAGAGATGGTTTCCACTGCTGTACCACTCTGTTGGCATTTTGTACCCCACACTCCAATGGGAAACCATAGCACAATCTGCTTACTGTTCACAATACTAGTTAAGCCTCTGGCTATCACTACAATGAGCTGCTGACAGCTAAACGGATGATACTGGGGTCCATTTGCTTTGCTCCTACAGCCATCGTGGGAGTAGTGGCCCGGACAGAAATGTGTCAGGGCTTTACATATCCACAGATGTCCCCGTGAGGCCTTGGGTGGCGCGAAGGGGAGGAAGAACTTGTCTTTTATACCAAATACAATTCAGTAGAACCAGGATGGAGATGCAGCCTAGTCTGAGAGTCGCACTGCAGCACATCTTGTTCAGAGGGGTGTTTTTACAACGTTTTGGGGACTAATGGGGGGGGGGGGGGGGGGGGGGATGAAGAGAGTTTGTTTTCAGGAGGTGGCAGAAAGACTTTTGAGGCTGCATTATATAACATTGCATTATGCAACCAGAGATAAACAACCCTCTGGTCTAAGGAGGTTCTGTCGGGTTACTTCTGTTGCCCTGAAAGAGAGATGGTACTCAAAGACTGTTTCTAAAGAACAAGCGACCGGGACTACATCTTTTAGCTAAGTTCAATCAGTTGCTGAACATGTATTATGTGCCTGCTTTTTACTCCTATTATCATAGTGGAAAGGATATGCCATCTCCCTGGGAATTGTCCACAGTTTGCAGGACTGACTAGCTTAAGAAAGTGACAGAGACCAAGGCCTCTATAGGACAGCATTGGGCGTATTTCAGAGCTCTAAGCTAGCTAGATTGCGCTTTTATGCAGTCACTCGCTGGGCTAGTGTTAATAAGGCCTGGCTGTGTAGAGCAGCTGACTCGACACCGCTGCCTGTGTAAAGCCCAAGACAGCTGACAAGAGTCTGTTAGCACAAGTCACAGCCCCAAAAGAGGGTATAGGTAAAAACCCAAAGTACAGCAGAGTTGTCTACGAGTACCATGTTTTTGATTTTCCATTTCCTTTCCTCGAGTGAGGATGTCACGCTCAGTAGTCTCTTGACATACTGCGGCAGACTCCACTGAGGGCGGTGTTGTGTTGCCGAGAGGAGACATGTTTAGTAGCTTGTAGAGTGCACAGTGTCCCACGGTGTAACGACTACTCTAAAACCAAGGTGAGCTTTCTGGGGTGAGCCATCAGCGACAAGGGAGTCTATCACCACATACTGTAGTCCCGGGCAGATCTCACAGTCCCACCCGGGCACGACACCAAGTGTTTCAAAAAAGACGTACGTGAACACAAGGCAGGAATAAAACAGCGGGGGGGAAAGCGCTGAAAATAGCAATGCAAAAGGGATTCAAAAGCGGCTTGGAACTGAACTGCTGTCAGCTGCAGATTAAAATGGAGGGGAAACAGAACCTCAACCCACGAAGGCAGACTCCCATTTGACACCTTCAGCCTGCCAGGGGATTTTTTATTTTTTTTTACACTCGACAGAAGGGGCAGAATTCCAGTCCCATTGACCGGGCCCTCCGTCACCGCTCGCCTGCTGCGCTAAATCGTGACGATTGGACACAGAGTCTGATATAGCCGTCTCATTCACCCGGGCAGGGTAGATTAAATATCAATCTAATTACAGGGATCTCCATGAAGCCAGCCCCTGCTGCGGTGACACAGCCTGTGTTTGGGGAGGGCCAATCGCACGTGTTATTCCACACACCTCAAACAGAAACGGGGTTTGTGTGCAGGCGGGGGGCTAGCAGTGTGGGATCGACATTGAGGGTTCCGTGCAGTTAGCCAGAGTCCGAATTCGACCTGTGTACAGTTGTAGCAACACAACACACTAAACGACTGCTACGCCACAACAACAACTGCAGGTCGGCAAAAGCGTGTGATAAGCGCAAACAGGGAGATGGCTACGGACCACCGGCACTCAGAACCCTTTTAACGCATCCTCTTGTCCCATTTACAAAATCTGCCACACTCGCGCTCTGCCTCCTTTGCTCTGTTAGTATGATATGATTTCATTTTTTTCTGGGATGCGCCACATAAAATGGAAATTTGGACTGTGTGTGCTTTGGACACGGCAACAGTTCCTGGATCAAGTCTCCAGCAGCACACACACACACATCCAGGGATGAGTGTGTGTCCCTAAATAACCCCACCGGTCTAAGAGATTCCAGGCCCAACCATCCGTGGTGGTCTACTCACGGCTCCCCTTCAGGCGAATGAACACAAGAGGTGGGGAGGGGGGAGGTGGGAGGGCTTAATATGCCCAATAGACGTACAACCTCAGAACCGCATGAGCAGATTATACCAGAAAAAAAGATCCTGCAAATGTATACGTAAAACTGAACAGGCTAGGCTAAAATGAGGGGCAAAAAAAGTAAAGGTTTCAAGGGCACAGTGTTAAGCTGTGACCTGACAGAGACACTGCCAGGAGGCCTGTTGAGAGAACACATTGTTCTCCCGCCAGGCCCGGTGCGGTTGGGAATCACAAGGTGAGGTGTGCTAAAACACCCAGCGTTACATGAAGCAACAAGAGCCATCGCACTGGAAAACAGCGATGAACGGGTTAAGGATGAGATCACTCACCTCTGCAGACTTATAGTAACTAAAATGGATTTATAAGGCATATTTAAACACAGTTTTCATTGGCCAAAGTGCCGTACATGGTTCAAAAGTTACAGTTTGATTTGCTCTCACTATGAGATCCAAAACGTGAGGCAGGTGGAGTGGAGGAGAAGCAGTAGGTGGGAACGACAGAGAAAAGCAGTGGGATTGGCCAGTTAAAGAGTCACAGAGTCCTAAAGTGCTGAACAGGCTGTGTACCGGCACCACTCCGGCCTCTAGACTCCTTGCCCTTTTCGGGTCCCAGGCGAAAGGGTAGAAAAATGCCAACAGCGTTAACATTACCTCTCCAGGTAAAAGTAGACCAGATACAGACTCCAGATACAACACAGACACAGACACACACACACGGTTCCATGGGCTGCCTAACATGCGCCAAACTGCTTGTGATGCGCTTCTGAAACGGACGCCAAGCGATGCATTATGGGAAGTTTTCTGTCAAACCCCTAAAGTCATTCATCATTCACCATTAGGGGTGACAGGGTGACAGATAGCACACAGCTTGTGCATGTGTACACCTGCTAATTGCTGACTGCTGGAGTGACAGTGTGTGTATTTAGGGATTGTGAAGAGTGACAGTAATCAGTCTGTTTATGCGAGTGAGACAAACGTAGGCAGAACGGTGCCTTAAACACAGGCTCAGGGGGCTAGCATGGGGTGTAAGAGAAGCAACGACGCCGTGTAGCCTGTGGCTTCGAACCAACGCATGTGAACAACCTGATGGAGGGCAGGTGTGCTAGTGTGTTTTATTATAGACCTCTACCATATCTGGATGAGGAGATTATACGATTGTGTAGCTGGTTACGAATACTTCCTCGTAAGGATGCATTGAATGACAAGGTTGTTTTATCGCTGTAGTATTTGTCAGGGAAAAGGGGTAATTGCAATAAAAGGAGCAGGTTACTAGGGACTGAGCAGCATTGGTGATATTCTCTCGTTGTACAAACTCTGGTTTGGGAGAACATTAGCCCTTCCCTTGTGTGGAAGCTCTGAAGTCCAGCGAGCTAAGGGGGGCCATATGTCTACATGACCTTTAACCTCAAAGTTGAGCCTTTTGTGAACAAAGCCACTGGGGCTAGACCTGATACCATACCGACCCCTGAGAAGATGTGAAAGTGGTGAAAGTGGGAGTACATGATGGCATTAACTATTTCTCTAATCATGCTGTCACATACTTAAAAATGTCCTTGCTCAGAGAAATCGATCGAGGTAAGGTCATCTATTTTTAAGGTTATACCTTTTCAGAGATTCGCTCCTTTCAATGCAAGTGCTGATATTAATTCTTAACTTTGAAGATGCCAACACAGATTTTCTTGGGATGTGCTAAGAAGACGTTTTGCTGTTAATGTTTACAAGCAGTTTGAACTCACAAACTTTGTCATTCGCGGAGACACACATTGTAAGATTAACAGGACAGCAACAAACACACGCCCACACAGACACACACGCACAGTCATGCAAATTCCTTTCAGAAATAGGACAACATTTGTGCCGGTCTAATGAACGGACCACATTGCCTGATTAATTGCAAATAGCTGCAGCATTCTGCACGCTGTGCAAAGTACAGGAAGAGCAAAGTGCTGAGCGGTTGAGTTCGGCATCCAGCACTCTGAGGTCGACTCTGTCTTTAGCGCCCTGATTGAAGTTTTATTCTTCTCCAATCAAATGTGCACACTTAGATTTACATAATACACATTTTAAAAGTTTGATTGCAAAATTGCCGGCTGTTTTTAATTAAAGCGCAGATGGGGCGCTTCAGACCAGTGGCCTGAGACGCATAGCGACACCGTCCACAATGAAGTCCTTCTACGGTTGCAACCCACCCGTTTTTGACGAGTGTGCTCGAATCACACTCCTTGTTTTCAGCACTAAAGGGCAAACTAATCAGGATGTCCGCCAGCGAAATAATAAAAAACTTCTTTAAGTTCTCCTATTATACTACTTTTCAGGTCTTAATTTCTTATTAATGACTCCTATAGAGCAACCTGACACGAATCACAGCGCAAAAAATGATGTAGATTTTCGGGAAACTCATCTGGGCACTTTCAGCATTCTCCGTCAACACTCTGCTTCGTCCATCTCCTCCCCCTCGCCCCCCTCCTGCCAACCCCACTCCGTTGTGATTGGTTACCTTCCGGAAGAGCATGTCGCAGCATTACCATACATGGAAAATCTGGATTGTTCAACGTAGATAAATCCCGGAAATGTTAACGAGTGAAAGGCAACCGGCATCCCGAGTGTTTAGGGCTCTGCACAGCCACCCCAGACGGTCAGCAGGGAATACGTCTAAATGCATGTACTTCATTATTTAACACTTTAGTATGGTCAAACATGATTAGAAATTATTATAACAACGTTTATAGGTCATAAAAGTCGAAAAAGCATAACAGGTGCTCTTTAAACCCAAATATAGAAAAATATTAGAGCTGTCAAGCGATTAAAATATTTTATCGTGATTAATCGCATTAATGTCATAGTTAACTCGCGATTAATCGCAAATTATTTTTCTATGCTAAATATCCCTTGATTTTTTTGTCCCATAATTCTTCTCATTTTAATTCTCTTATCAACATGGTGAATTGCATCGGCTTGCCTTGTGCAAATGATTTTTTATTGATAACAACATTGGCATATACTGATCAAAACAGGACGATACAAAAAAAGAGCCTATAGTGCAATTAAACGACTGCTTTGAACAAATGTCATTTGAACATAGCAGTCAGGCTACTGCTTCTTTGTTTTGAGGCAAAGAAAAAAATAAAGTTTTTTTTTTTTTTTATAAAATAATTGCGTTAATCGCGCGCTAAGTTTTTTAACGCTGTTAAATTTGGTTTGCGTTAACGCCGTTAATAACGCGTTTAACTGACAGCTCTAAAAAATATACAACAAAGTGGGAGTGAAATATATAAACGCCACTCAGCAACAGACCTGCCAACTACGGTGACATCACAGGAGGCGGGGCTTCCAACTCAAAGGGGCCCTAATCCCTTACAGTGGTTAACAACACACACTGTGTGTTGTTAACAACACTGCCCCCGCAGTGGGAGTCAGTCTAGACAAGGCATGCTGGGACTTTCTGACCCGGATCCGGGCTCCCTCACCGATAAGCGAGCGGCATCTGCTCGCGGCGCTGATAGAGGGGGGAGGGAGGAGGCTCTGGCAGATTAGCGCTGCGCAACACTTAGCATGGCGGCGCTAATCGGAGTTTCACTTAGCTGAAGCTAGCCGTCGGAGAATGGGTTCCCGCGGGATTACACAACATGTAGAGGACGCCCCGCACAGATAAACTCCTTAAACACACCCTCGGAGAAGCGTGTTTTAAAGCAGACATGTTGTGTACGTTTCTTTTTCTGTGTCTTGCTGATTTTTGTGGCCCAGTGGGGGTTAACAAAGAAACTCTGTGCCGGAGATCATCTCGGAGGGTATTCTCTGCACACCTGTCTCCCAGTGACCCAGTATTCTCCAGGATAAAACTGCTGAGGGTCTTCTCTTCCCCGGGAAGTGAAGGAGGAGGTGGATGCAGCAGAGACACTAAAGTAGATCCGGGATGTACTCTGCTACTGTGCGAGCGACCGAGGGAACCTTAAGTCAGGGAAGGCTCAATGCACTCCCACCTTTGTATGCATAAAGAACTGGAGAGATGGAGTGGGGTGTTGTACCATATTGCAGTAGAACACAAAACAATAATGTGGTGTGTCGTGCTGAAAGAAATGTGTTTCCATGCCTCGTGTCTTTCAATGGATTCCCAGTTTTACTCTTTACAATCCGGCAGTACTAACATTTGCCAAGTTATAGCTTTGTCTAGGTCTGCTTCTCATGTTCACTGTCTCTCTCTCTCTCTCCACCCCCTTCTACTCCCCTCTCCCTCTCCCCCCCTCTACCTCTCTCCATCTCTCCCCCCATCTCCCTCTTCCCCCCGTCTCCCTCCCCCTCCCCGTCCCTCCTCTCCCCTCCTCCGTCTCCCTCCCCCCCCTCCCTCTCCTCCGTCCCCTGCAGTGTGGAGCTGGACTTCAAACAGCAGGAGGACAAGCTGCAGCCTCTAATGAAGAGGCTGTGCCCCCCCGAGGAGTCTGGATTCCCCCCGCTGCCTTACCCCCAGGAGGCCTTCACCTCCACGCCCAAACGCAAGTCCAAAGCCGACTCCAAGAAGCACCCTCGCTGGAAACTTTGGTTCCTTTGAACCCCGGATGCAGAAGAAGAGTTAAAAGAAGACCGCGCTTTGGTCCACAGAGTCGACGCCCACCCCCCCCCCCCCCCCCCCCTCCCAACAGGGTGATTACACCTGTTCTGACCGGCAGTGGGGACGTTCCCCCTGACCCCCACTGGGAGATTACACCTGTCGGGGACGTCCGGGATGGTTCCTCTCCTCTTGTTCCCTTTTGTGGTGCCACTGCAGAGCTGCTCTGCTGTGATACGGGAGGAGGATCGGGATGGAATACACCGGGACCTGGAGGCACCCCGGGGAGTCGGCCGGGAACGTGGGGGGGGGGGGGGGGGATTTGGAATTGGATTTTGGGACGCTTACGGAGAAAAAAAAAGAAGTAACACACGTGTTTTGCGGATGTTTTAAAACTTGTTTCCACAAGAGGAGAGTGGGATTATAGTCTAACGCAGCTCTTCTGGGAATCGTAAAGGAGTGAAGAAAAAAATACAACGGTTTCCCATCTATCTACTTGCATATATTTTTCTAGCTGAATTATAACGGAGTACGATTTAATTGTTTACCGATTCCTGCGACTTTCTCAACCTTATTTATACTCCACTTATGGACACTTGAGATTCACAGACTTTGAGAGAACACGACAGCGCAGCCTATCACTGTACCGGCAAAGCACAATTACCAATGTTCAGGATACCGTTTCTCCAAAAGAAAATATTAATGCTATTAATAAAGAATATTTTAACACTCCTCCTAAATATGTTGACTTTATCAAGTCATATTTACCCACAATATAGGGAAGAAAGGTGGTCATTCATCCAAGACGAGGAAGATGAGATTTGAGGACAATGTTGCTCGCTGAGTTACCTTTTTCAGCCTTTCCTATTTTTCTGAAATATCAAACAAGCTAAGGATTAATGACTTTTTTTTTAGCAGAGGTTTGTTTGTTTTCTTCCCGGAAATTATTACAATACACAGATAACAGTCAGTCATTTTTAAAATGTACAGGAATATTCGAACTTCAGCCGGAGAGAAGCATCTTTGTTTCAACACGTTTAAGGCCTTATGATTTTTGCAGACCGCATTCAGTAGACCCCTAAATGTTGCACCTCACAGTCGTAGAAAGTAGTAAATAAATGAAATACTTCCAACTCAATATAACCAGCCAGCCAACATCAACTCTCTCTCTACAGCGAAGACGTCTCTAACGGGAGCCAATCAGTGGAGAGGAGGGTGGGGGGAGGGGGGGTGGTGTAGGGGCCACCCCTGACCTCTGACCTCAACAAGGGCCTTCCAACAGTACAGAGCAGGGTTAGGGTCAGCGTGTATGTGGGGGGGGGGCTTTATTTTAACATTCTTAATCTGATTTAAGACGGGATGTTTTCTAGCTTTTTTCCAAGAAACAATTTCTAATCAAAAGGAAAGAGGATTTTAAAATGACTTTCAAATGAAAAAAAAAAAATTGTTATGTTAATTTCCAAGAAGCAGCATCGCCATGTTACACCCCCCCCCCACCCCCCACCCCCCGCCACAATTCTCGTACAGGGTTTTGCTTCAGGCTTTGTATCGCCATAACAACACTTCCGCCCCTTTATATAAAGCTTCCAATCGGGCTAGTAGCAGCAATTCATCAGAAAGAGAAACGGCAAACAATACCCAGCCCTGCCACCCCCCCCCCCCACAACGTCCACAGCGCTCGCAGGAACTGGCAGCCAGAACACGTGTCCGGCCCCCAGCCCGGGGGGCCGGGAGGGGGGAGATTTACGATAAAGTCTTGCGCCAAAAGTTGCTTCAAGGGCATCGGGCGGTGTAACTCTGCTCCCGACGGCCGTCCACGACGGGGATAACTAGCGGGGATTAGTGCTTGATGGCCCTCGGTTCACATCGGGTCCCTGCGGGGGCCCTTGCAGCTGCCCCGGGCCCCCCCCTCACCCCCAACCTGCACACGGCTCGCTGGGACTGTAGCATTAACCAGAGGACGGCGCGCTTAATCTGTACCGCAGAAGAAGAAGAAGATGAAGTGCAATTGATTTACTATGTGCAATACTGTGTGTTTTATACGGTTTTTAAACAGGAGGAGAAAAACACGACTGAAGGCGTTTAATATACAAAATAAAAAGATGGAAACATGGAGCAGACTGATGTTCTATAGACCTCTGTATCGATGTTGTTTTTGTTTTTCTATCCTTCAATCCAAAGTGACGTGGAGCGTCGCAAACGGGGGGGATGGATTGTCACTTTTTAAAAAACCGACATGTTCCTCCTGATATTAGTATAGCGCTGGCGGAGTCAGTTTCATGTTTGATGCTGAATTTACCCTTCAAGAGCCAGAACAACATCCTGTCATGAGCCATGAGTGCCATGTAGTGTCAAGGGAATCCAGCATGCGGAGGCAACTCATCATAGAAATGACAGGTGGAACAAAGACTCTGTCTCACCCGGGGGGTGGGAGAGAAGCAGGGCCAGGGTGTTCAGGGGGTGCAGCACAACGTACAGCAGCGCAATCCTCCAGGTGCCGAATCCAAGTTCACCCTTCTGCTCAGGCCACCGGTGATCCAAGGGGTACTCACGATGCACAGCACCCCTTCATCTCCTGAGATATACCTAGACCGGGCCCCCCCCACACGGGCTGGGAGAACGCACACTCAGACGGCACGCTAGCTGATCTTGGGCTTTAAACGCAGACGTGAGATGCATATCGCTGATTCAGCAACTCCAGGGGATGTGGGGGTAGAGGTGGTGGTGGAGGTGGTGGTGGAGGTAGTGGGGGTAGAGGAGGGGGTGGAGGGGATGGTGGTGGATGTAGAGGTGGTGGTGGGGGTGGACGTGGTGATGGACGTGGTGGGTGTAGAGATGGTCGTGGAGGTGGTGGTGGTGGTGGTGGACATGGTGGGTGTAAAGGTTGTGGTGGAGGTGGAGGTGGTGGGGTTAGAGGAGGTGACAGTGGTAGAGGAGGAGGAGGTGGTGGTGGAGGAGATGGTGGTGGATGTGATGGGTGTAAAGGTTGTGGTGGGGACGGAGGTGGATGTGGTTGCTGTGCTGGTGTTTTAGGGGACTGTAGACAGGTTCCCGGGAAGTCTAGAATCTCGCCCCTTTTTAACGGTCAAGTCGACAGCGACCTCGGAGGCAGGCTTCATGGTGAGGAGGGCTGGGTGAGCGGAGAGGCGGGGGTGTGATCAGTGTGTGTGCGTTAGAGTCATTACGATGCGGTGCCACGTCTCACTACGCAGCCGACCCCAGAGCAGTACTGCGGTACTCTGGTGAGTGGTGAGAGTCAGGGAGAGAGTCACGGAGAAGGTTGGACGGCGCGGCGGAACTTCACTCTGAGATAACGTCATCGCTGAAGTCTAAAACCAAGAGAGATCGAGCAAGGCTGGAGTTGGGGAGAGAGAGCAAGAGAGAGATAGGGCGATAGAGAGAGAGAGTGATAGAGAGCAAGAGCGAGAGTGAGAGCGAGAGAGAAAGAGCGAACGAGTGAGAGAGAGAGGGCGAGTGGGCTTGAGATTGCTATGACAAGACATGAGTGAATTGCGTTGCTATGTGCTTGTTCGCTGCCTGCATGCAGCAAAGTGTAACTCCTAGCTACCAGGAAGCCAGTCCTAGCCTGTCAATCAAGAGCAGAGACCCGCCCCTAACCGTCTGCCTTCAGGACTTCGTCTCCTCCACAAACTTCGGGGAAATGGAAGGTGGAGGAACGCAGCAGGGTGGAGGGAAGGCAGCCTCTTTAAGTCACGACACTGAAAGCGGTGCAGAAACCCCAGAATATAAAGTGATGAGGATTGTTAAAAAATACTGGCTAAGGTTGCTTCATTCCTGACAAAAGGCAACACAAAATCTTTTCCATTTGATAGTGCCTTGCCAAAGGACAAATTGAAGGTTAGCCATTCAATCAATTTGCAATGACTCCACTAAATGGTATTGTTAACCTAACATTGGGACATTCCGTGATACATCCATAGCTTTCTACCTGCCTTATAATCAAGGAACTCCTGTGAAGCAGAACGTGCTGCAGAGATGGGAGCAACTGGGGGGATCTCACAGTACGCAGCCTTACAACGGTCGGAGCGTGGACATGACTGCAGAAGACGTAGCGATGAGGGAGCAGGAGGCAGACTCTCAGATGTGAAGCCCTGCTTGTTGCAGTGGCTTGCATCTGCCTGCAAAACAGGCCAGGCGTCTGCTTTCTGCTGTTGCCGAGTAGGTTTCTCGCACTCGCCACTCGAGATTCAGCAGCAAACACCAGCATCGTGGGGGACAGGTTTCGTCAGCTTGAAGCGGCCAACCTCATCGCTCTCTCGCGCTCCCCGTCGAGGAAGATTAATCAGGCAATCGCATTAGCATGACGTTATGTAGGCTGACACGTGCAGGGACCTGTTTCACAAGCAGCCTGCCCCCACCCCCCCCCCCCACTCCCCAACCCCAACATAAAGCATGGCGCTTTGACAAGAGTCTCCCAGCGCATAGGGGAGGGATTGAAAACATCCCTGTGTAAGATGAAAGTGGAGCAGGAACAAGGTGCAGTGAGTGACACATGCTGGCAGAGAACTAAACGGAGGCGTGCACAGCACACACTGCCTTCCTTTGTATGCAAATCAGCCTCCCAGTCCCTCGACACCGTGTTAAATAAAGTGATGGCAGACTTAATAAGGACGGATTATGTGGACTGGAGCAACATGACAGCTCGCTGCTCCCTGGTTTGTTTTTCGGTTTGGTTTTTTCTCAAACCGAGAACAGGAAAATAACATTATTTTTGAGAAAGGGAATTACAGCGGGATTTGGCCTTTGACAAACTCAATGAAAGCCGTGAAGGGAAGACAGGAGGGATGGAAAAGGTGAAGTACATGTGAGAAGATCACTTCTCTCAAATGTTCTCCCCAAGGATATAAGGGATACTCCTCCAGGATCCGATACCCCCTTAAACCATCGTAATTATGAGACATTTAATGTATGACAAAAGAAATACATGTATGTCACTCAAAGACATCAAATGGTATATCGACTGCATTTCTTCAGCACTTTTCTTACCAGTGGCCACCCAAAGCGCCTTTCAATACTGCCTCACATTCACACACCGACGCGGAGTCAACCACGCAGGGCGGCAGACAGCTCGTCAGGAGCAGTTAGGGTGAGGCGTCTTGCTCAGGGACACCTCGACGCTCAGCGAGTAGCAGCCGTGGATCGAACTAGCAACCTTCCGCCTGCCAGCCAACCCGCTCTACCTCCTGAGCCACATGGCGCCCCAAAGATGACGCACATTAAGGGAGAGCGACAGGGAATCTGGACAAGGGCCAGCAGGAAGACAGGCCAGAGTGATGACGTACCGCAGAAAGGGGAACAAGGGCCCAGCGTGCATATAGAACAGATCTGCAGTGGAGACCGCAGGGGCCTGGAGAGGGATTAATCAGGAAGCGAGCTGGACGTGCTTCACCGCGGTTCACAAGTCCCTAACGGAAACCGGAACCGATGAATTAAATCAAAAGGGCCGCGTTTAAGTGTGAGTGTGTGGGTCGGGTTCTGAAAGGGAAGCGCTCAGTGTAATGGAGGGTAATGGAGAGGTGCGCACGCTGGCGTTACAGGTGTTGGCCGAGCAAACAAGTGGCACCGAGGTGCAGAGTCAAAAACGGATCAATCCAGAAAATAATGGAAAAACACATTCGGAGAGGGGAAGGAAAGACATGATGCAAGGCTTAACGGGTTGGTTTCGAATGAGCCCCTGTTCGAGGTGCAGGGAGGCTGCGTAGGAGGTGGTGGTGGATTCTGTGGAGCTGCCGGTTTTAACATTTTAAGATACTGCACCACACATGTGCCTCCCTGTGTTTTCTCCCTCTCTCTCCCTCTCCCCCTCCCTCCCTCCCTCCCTCCCTCTTAGCCAGGAGTGCGGAGACGTACCTCTCATCTTACTATAGAATATTCCTCCGTTCTCCACGGCACGCCCTACCTCCCCGAACATCCATAACCCGACTCATCTTATGATAAATAATGCAAATATGAATGATTAACATTCCCGGGGAAAAACAGGCCTTCAACCTCGCGTCAAGCAGCCTCTATAAAAGATGTCCCAGGTTAGTTAGACAGAGCGCCATTGTTTATAAAGGAGAGAGGAGGAGGAGGAGGACTGGGGATCGCTTACAGTAAACGCGTGTCTTTGCAAAGCCTTCTCCGACGCCACTCCTGCGACACTGGGGGGACGCAGCGCTGCCACTCAGCCCGCAGGAAGACTTTTACTGAAGTCGGATCACGAGCGTCGCTCCCGACTCAAGGGTCTGATAAAGTTTGAGACGACGATGACGAAGATGACGATGCTAGCAGCGGCGCGCGCTAGCCAGACAGGACAGACAGACAGGATAGACAGACAGACCGTGTGTTTACGAGATGACTGATAAGTGCTCTGATTGGATTAAGGCACCGAAACCGCATATTAGAAACGCTCTCTGGTGAGTTCACACACACACACACACACACACACACACACACACACAGAAAAACAAAGCAAAACCGGTTAAAGATGAACAGGTACGCAACCACAGCGTCAGACAAAGATCAGCCCGTTAACGGTGGACGATGAGGAGATAAAAGGCTCAGGAGGAGATCAAAGCATCCCCATCGGGCGGAGGCTGGGCCCCGAGTTAGACCCAACATTCAGACAACTTTGGAGCGGATTGTGGGGGCAAATGGCAAGATGTGGATGTATTTCATTTTGTGTATGTGCGTGTACCCACGTGTGTGTGTGTGTGTGTGTGTGTGTGTGTGTGTGTGTGTGTGTGTGTGTGTGTGTGTGTGTGTGTGTGTGTGTGTGTGTGTGTGTGTGTGTGTGTGTGTGTGTGTGTGTGTGTGTGTGTGTGTGTGTGTCTGTGTGTGTGTACCCGAGTGTTTGCGCATCCACGCGTGTGTGTGCGCATCCACGCGTGTGTGTGCGCATCCACGCGTGTGTGTGCGCATCCACGCGTGTGTGTGCGTGAAATAGTCATGAATGTGTGTATGGTAGGACCGGAGGGGCTTTTAATTAACCTTGGATATCAGCAGCAGTAGGGAGGGGGAGAGGGGGGAGAGAGAGAGAGAGAGACATCGACTTACAATGTGGGGAGAGTCGCGACCCATGGAGATCACCGTCCTGTTCACCGTCCTCAGCAGCTTCTCCATGATGATCTGGACGTGCCACTGGGTGGGGCCCTGCAGGGGACACGGACACACACACGGAC
The DNA here is from genome assembly GCF_026213295.1 of Gadus chalcogrammus. Taxonomy (NCBI): domain Eukaryota; kingdom Metazoa; phylum Chordata; class Actinopteri; order Gadiformes; family Gadidae; genus Gadus; species Gadus chalcogrammus. The sequence goes on from NC_079429.1 coordinate 4,780,480, forward strand.
ACACACACGGACACACACACGGACACACGGACACACGGACACACACACACACACACGTTTAGGTTCTAGTGAGGCCTAATCAACTCATCCCGTTTCTGATCCCTTCTTAACATTCTTAACATTCTGCGCAGCAAAAAATACCAATTCTACACTAAATTTCCCAGAGGTTGACTAAAATGTGTGCAGGTTGCTGTGTCTTCAGATGTGCAGATTGATGCTCTAACACATAACAAAGAATGGTAGCACTACTGTAGTACGTGACCAGTAGGTTCCAACAGTGGATCACATCATGATCCAGAAACACATTTATGTACTCAAGATTGCTCATCCACCGCCTTGTGGTCCCACACCCCAGATCTCTGTGACGGCCTCAAACACTGTCTCGTTGTCTGTCTGTGTGTGTCCAGCTCTCTGGTTGTCAGGAAACCTTCTGAGGTTACCAACAGCGTCCAAACATTTCATCATTCAGTGAGTGAACAAACAAACACACACAATGTGTTGTCATCTATCGTTTCCTGTATTGGGTCAACACTGACCACCCACACACACACACACACACCCATCCCCCCACACATACACACTCACGACGAGGTCAAACTGTCACAGACACACACATGCGCATAATAAGCGGGCAGGTGGGGGCGTCCGGGTGGGCTCCTGAGACCTGGTCTTGATTTCATCAGGTGTGCTGACACCTGCAGTCCTGCTCTCCTGATGTAACGAAGCACCGGGTTGGATCACCGGGTTGGATCACCAGGTCACGCCCGGCTACATGGACCCCAGCCAAGTACACAAGCTCTGTCCATTCAACTGAATCAGTTGTTTACCCTTAGTCAAATGTGTTGATCGTCATTTCCCGGACTAATTAGCGACGCCCGTGCCTGGGGCGTTCTTCAGTGGCATCTAATTATTTCAAATCAAATAACAACCGAAGGAAGGAGGCTGGACTGCAGTCATTATGGGATGCCGTTGATGCAGAATGGTGGTGGTTTCCCCACAGTCCGAACGAGACCTTCACCACCGTTTCACGCCGGGTGGGGGAAGTCGATGCGGTTTCCTCCCTCGACCCGCCCCCCACCCCGCGGGTTCACCCGGTCCCAGCGCAGCCCAACCTGGTACTCCAGCTCAGCTCCGTAGGTACGCAGGTGCGGCCTGCGGCTGCATTGAGATGTTACCCAGGTGTGTGCGTTTGTGTGCGTGTCAGTGTCGGCGTCCTCTAGCACCGTGTGGGAACACAGAGAGGACACACCAGCACAGAGGGGTCTTTAAGTCGACAGACGTGGCCTGCGTTCGTACGTGCATGTGTGTGTGTGTGTGGGGGGGGGGGGGGTAGGACGTGCTAGGGGGGGGGGGGTGGGAGTGAGAGGGAGAGGGGGAGACGTGGGGAGATGGGCGTGCGCTGAACGTTACAAATGTTCCATTATCTAACCACTTCATTTGAACTGTTTTCGCTTATTATTTATATGAGCTGACGATCGATACCCATTGGCGATATGTCCCGTCTCTTCTCAGAACCGTGGCTATGTCAATAACCAACGTTTTGCTTCACGTCAGTCCATTATATCTGTCCGGTAGGGCGCCGGTTGGACTCCCCCCCCCCCCCCCCCATCCCCGGAGTAGGGGACCCCCATCCCTGGAGGGGGGACCCCCCCTGCTGGGCTCCGTCTCGGGGTCTCTCCCTGGAGGTCTGAGCCCGTTCTCCCCCAGCGGTGGTGGGTCACTCACCACGTCGGTGCGGTACAGAACCTCCAGGATGTCGCTGAGCAGCTGGCAGCAGGCCTGCAGCTCCTCCTGGGCCTCCAGGTGGCTCTTCAGCTGCTCCGTCATCAGGGGTAAGAGCAGCTCCCGGCAGTCTGCAGGGACACACACACACACACACACACGCGCACACACACACAAACAAAAAGAAAAGAGTCGTAAACGAGCAAAAATTGATAATTCCACAAATACAGAGAGAGAAACAGCCCAGACCCAGACCGACACTGGGTTGGAAGGGCGATGCTCTCCATGCGTCCAACACACAACACAAGCTGGTAATGACCCTCCCCTGGGGATCAGCGCTTCGGCACAAACAAACGCCACGTTATGAGCCGGAACAGCGACCGCGCCAGAACGCCGTCCTCTGAGGCGAGGAACCACGTCCATGATGATCAGAGCGGCCTCACATGGCTGGTTCTCACTGGTGAAACCCTGTTCTCAGGCCTGTGGAACCAGGGCAGCAGGGTTCTCCCCTGGCCCCGCTGACGGCAGGTAACGAATCGGGCATGTCTTAAATACAATGAGGCCTGAGCAGAGGCCTTTTGTTTGATGTCCTCATGCAAACGACGTAAGTGGTGCATGCACGTGTGCACAGCCACGGTCATAACGGCAGACAACACACACACCCGGCGTGGATCATCAAATGAGCCCCCCCCCCCCCCCCCGAGACATCGCTAGGTAACCAACCGAGGAGCAGCCCGGCTCAGATCCGTTATCCGAGTCGATCAATACGGCCTTGTTACAGATTAAGCAGCGCGCCTGGCTATTTAAAACAAGAGTGATTTCAACTTTAATATGCTCGTCGGCGATTCCTCTCGCCGGGGGCAAAACCAGCACACATGCCGCGCTCACCGTGGAAATTTCCCCCGGGCGCCACTCTGATGAACAGCGGGGGGGGGGGGGGGGGGGGGGGGGGGGGCGGGGCGAGCGCTGAAACACTATCGCCCTCGCCTCCAGGCCCCAGGGGCCACGTTGGTACTGCTGTCCGCTCAGAGCCGTCCGGGGCGGAGCGGGGACACGCCCGAGGGTAGGAGGGGCGGGAACCACCTCGGTATGGACCGGACCGAACCGCTCGGAAGAGAGCAGGAGGGAGGGAGAGCGAGGGGGACGTGCTTGGACTCTGCTTTGGTTTGTTGGAACGCTACTCTAGGAGACAATTCCTTTGTTTGCGTTTAGTTGTCGTTTTCAGTATTGTGTGTCTTTGTGTTTTGATTCATTTATGTTTATGCCGTGTGTGCTCCCCCTACAGGGCAAGATGTCCCAAAAGGAAAGGACCTGAGGCCTTGGGTTAGTGTTCTTTAGACCTTGCTCATCTTGCCCGTCTTGACCGGTCTTGGGTTTTCATGTTTCAACAATAATCTCGACTTTGATTATTTGTTTGAATGAGCCGTTTTATTTTGCATCTCCCTTGGACATTCAGTCTTTCGGCAAGCGCCCGTCATAGCCTATACTATGTTTAGCCTATATAGTCAGCCCAAGGGTGATCTACACGTAGAACGATAGACATTGTAGTGACCTCAGGTACGGACACACAAGGGCATTGGTTATTGTGTGTTGAGTTGTGTGTTCATAAGTCTGCAACGTGCAGGCACAGCTCCCGCCCGTGTTGTTGTGATTATCACCCTGTTTCCAACGTGCAGCGCTGGATAACAGACTGGATCATTATTTCCGTTAGACAATTATTGCACTGTGTGGATTCCCTCAGCGACCCTGGAACCCATTCATACCAGGCGGGTTGGAGAGCACACTCTTTATTATTAATTCAAACAATAAAAAAAGTACGTAGTCTGAAAAAGGCCAAAAGCAAAAAAAAAAAAAGAAGGCCGAGAAATCGAAGAGGACCTGCAGCGGTGTCTGGTCTCGGTAGCCGCAGTGAATTCGGAAATTGAACCAAAAGGGAAAGGGGAAGCAGAGCGGAGTGAAATAAGAAGACCAGGAGACGGAAAAAAGGACAAAGTCTTTTTCGATGGGCTAATTAAGAAACTGCAGCCGCGAGCAACACAAAGCAAGGAATGGAGCTGTGTGTGGAGCCTTGGCTCCGACCGCGACACGCGTGAGGTTGGCTGCTGAGATACGGCGTAGACCTGCAGATCAGCGCTGGCATTAGGGCTGCCTCATTATGTGAAAATCATAATCACGGTTCTTTTTGGCAATATTTTAATTACGATTATGAAAAGGATTATTTTGAGTTTGAAAGCATCATGAATTCTTTCAGCATTTCTCTTCTCAAAAAAAACCATTTTAACTGAAGTTTGAAATTCCTCCTTAAAAAATTACACAAAATGTTAAAGTAGAAAATGTTCAGATCAAAAATAATGAAAAAATTGGGATTCCGCTGTTCTAAAAATAAATGAATAATACATTTGAACTTGATGCGATTTGTTTTTTTGATCACAAGAAATCGCGATCAAACTCAGATTAGTCACACAGCCCTAGGCAGCGGACCCCCTCTCTGCTGATGCTGGTCCACCCCCCAGATGTTACGGTTAGCCACCGTCGGATCGGCCCGCTCACACTCTCTGCCGGACTGCCACTTAGTGCGGCAGCCTGGCAGAGCACGGCCTCGTCCTCGGCAAATATTGTGGGAGCTATATACGAGACAGAGCGGCAGTCTGCCAGGCAAGGCTTGGCAGCACAGAGGTGTGTGTGTGTGTGTGTGTGTGTGTGTGTGTGTGTGTGTGTGTGTGTGTGTGTGTGTGTGTGTGTGTGTGTGTGTGTGTGTGTGTGTGTGTGGTGTGCAAACACACGTTGTGGGCTGGCCATAAGGCGAGTGTGAGGATGGCAGGAGACTGGAACTATCTCGCCAGACCACATGGCTGCTTCTCAAACTTCCTGTGGAAACATGCTTTACACAAACATGTGACCCAGCCTGGCACCTCACCCTCCTCTCCCCCCCCCTCAGTCGTTACAGCCTGATTGAGAGGGGGGTGCACCACCTGCCAGAAGTTTCATTGGGGGTCCTAGAATTAGCTTCCGCTAATTGAAGCGTCGATACAGCTGTTAACTAGAGATCAGTGATTTGTTTGTGTTGATGGAGGCCGTTTGTTGGTGGTGTCCTTGCTCGGACTCATCAGATGCTATCGAGAGAGGGAGGAAGAGAGACAGAGAGATGAGAGAGACCAAAAGAGAGAGAGAGGACTGAGGCCGAGAGAGAACGAGGCTGAGAGAGCCGAGACCGAGAGAGAAACAGGAGTGAGAGACCGAGAACGAGAGAGAGACCGCGACCGAGAGAGGAGACCGAGACCAAGACAGAGAGAGACAGAGAGCGAGAGTGACCGAGAGAGACACCGAGACCGAGATGGACAGAGACCGAGACACCAAGAGAGAGAGATCCTAAAAAAATCACTTCGAAATAAAACGATGGCGTTGATACAGCTGTGAACGAGAGATCAGCGATCTGTCTCTGTTGATGGAGGCCGTTGTCGGAGTGCGTAGGTCTCCGGCTGGGGATGTACGCGTTCCGACTCCTGAGATGTTATCTAGAGCGAAGGCCTGGAGGCCATCTCTTTGAGGAGTTCATCCACTTCTGGTTTTGTGGACGAGGAGGAAAAGGCACGGAGCCGAAGTGACGTCTCGGTCCAGGTCCGACGTGGACATCGCCGCCCGACGGTCAACTCACGCGGTGCATCGTAAAATGGATGCTCATCACTTCGTCCCCCAGTCTACCGCAAGCGTCGGGCGACAGTTAATACAAGCTCTTACATGGAAGCTGTTTTATATGTTAATAATAACCGGCTTTCTGGGAAAGAATTCTGGACACAAACAAACAACCAAACAGTGCCCAGCGAGTGCGGTGAAACGCATATTGATGAAGGGAGCAGATGCCGCTGGGAGAACCCACTTCCACCGCGTGTTTACGGCTTCGCCGGCGGCTGCTGCCTCAAGGTCCTTGTGTTGTCAATACAACGGCCCTCTGGGATGGTTTGACCAACCTATCAAGCATCACCTTGCTGGAAGGAGGAGACGAGGGCTTGGGGTAAGGGAGGAGGGGGGTATGGGGGGGGGGGAGGGTGTAATTAACATGAGGACTCCCACAGGTCAGCGTGGGGGGTCGGTAAGGCTGATTAAACCTGCCTTAAAACACTGCGTGCAATCATGCCAGTGGAGATCAACTGTGTTTAAAGGATGGGGTGGAAGGGGGGGGGGAGGCTAGGGGACTGGGACGTTGGCCGGCATTATTAGAACCTCGCTGTTTTTAATTTAATCAGCGCTATTTCTGCAGAGAAGTCATGACCATACGGCTTGTGTGGTGTGTGTGTGTGTGTGTGTGTGTGTTGTAGTGTGTGGTGTGTGTGTGTGTGGTGTGTGTCTGTGTCTGTGTCTGTGTGTGTGTGTGTGTGTGTGTGTGTGTGTAATCACACACTCTGCAGTAATAGAAGTGCGACTAGTATGGATTGAGCAATCAAACAGCCTCAGATCGCTACAGAGGTACCAGTTGTTTGGACAGGCCATGGAAGCCATCTCTCTCCTCCCAGCCGAAACCACCGTACCGGTCTAGGGCGGACACGGGGGAACCCTATGAGGCAGGCGTTTGGTTCCCCGGATCAGCCAGGAGGGCCTCAGGTTTGGTCCGTCTGGGGAGGATCCTCAGAGATGCATGCTTTGTTTGTCTGCTACTTAAGAAAACGGAATGCAGCAGTGTTGGGAACGAGAGGGGAGGGGGGGTGGGACAATTGTATGCAGTCGTAAGGGAGGGATCTGAGGGTCCATGTGAACCTGCCCGCCACGGTGACTCAACATGAGTTCTAATTCCACGAGCGCGCTGTGGGTTTGCGCGAGCGTGACGTGGGTAGAGCGGCGGTGTGTGTCTCTGGACACCGCGAGGGCTCCGACTGTGTGTTAATAACAAGAGCTGCTCCCCCCCCCTCAGAGAGGATGAGGCGAGGCAGCTCCCGGGCCTCATAGAACGGGTACAAGGCAGACTCCGGGCTCATAGACAGGTACCAGGCAGGCCTACCGGGCCTAATAGAACGGGTACCAGGCAAGCCATGCAGGGCCTCATGCCGGTACCAGGCAGCCTCGGGCCTAATAGACCAGGTAACCAGGCAAGCCTCCCGGGCCTCATAGACCAGGTACCAGGCAGCCTCCCGGGCCTCATAGACCGGGCACCGGGGCCTGCTGCTCCATCCATGGACGGGCAGAGGGAGGAGGGAGGCTGAGGAGGCTGAAGAGGCTGTGACATCATCACACAGGACAGGATGCGTGGGGTTTCCCCAGGGGCGTCTTTTTCATTCCCAACCAATCACCGGAGGGATTGCGTTATCGCTCCGTTCGATCGGTGAATCGCCGACGTTTTCTTTCTTGATGTCAGCTCAAACCGCAAACATTGAAAACACGAAATATTGATTTTCCTTAACACGGCCGTATCATGGGCCGGCCTCCAGGGATTGATGAACCGAGGGCCTTCAAACGAAAAAGGCTGCACTATCGGTGGTTGCATCGGCCAGATAGGGAGAGAAAGAGCGATGAGAGGGGCTGATACGGAGGATTAGAGGGTGTTGTGCTCACTGCTTGATGTTAACGAGGTCTTTCCGAAAAGCCTCGTCAATGACCTTTACCAAAAGATTTACACACTGGCTGCTGTGTGCGTGGGGCGTGGGTTTTTTTTATTTGCGGGTCTGCGGGTGGTGTGTGTTTGTGAATGATTCACGGCCAGCAGCATGCGCATGTGTGTAGCAGCAGGCGTGAGCATGCTGTGTGGGAGCATGATCTTTGCGGTGTGTGTGTGTGTGTGTGTGTGTGTGTGTGACACCACACCAACAGGTGCCCTTACCGTGCTGGGTGAGAGGGCGCTGTGGACGATGTCGATCAGGACACTCCAGCTTCTGTTTCACAGCCGGCCCTGGGGAACCTTCTGGATGAATTCCGTTTGCACAGCCTACTGAGGAGAGCGGGAAACACACACCGGAGGTTAGACAACCGTACCCTCCCTATAAAGATGTCAAATCCAGCCCTATCACCTTTAACCTCCATATAGAGAACCACATCCACCTTAAACCTCCACATAGAGACACCTCCCCCCTATGACCTTTAACCTCCGTGTAAAGGCAGACATCGCCCCCTGACCTTTAACATCCATATAAAGAGAATCGTCCCCCCTATGACATTTAACCCCCCCCTATAAAGAGACACATACACCTTTAACCTCGTATGAAGACACATCCACCCCTATGAGGTAGACACCTTTTTTAGTACGTGATATAAAGTCGTTCAGACTATCCAACAGGGTGCAGTGTCTTCCTGAAGGTATGAAAGTATAACAATGTCCTACTAAGAAAGGTCAGGCATTCGCTTGAAAATTGCATTCAAAAGGGCAACGTTTAGCCTTGGAAATAAAGGTTTCTGTGTGTGTGTGAAAGCCGGTGTGTTCGTGTGTATGCGTGTCGTTCAGATAATAGCAATTGAAAGGTGAGCATTACGTTTTTTTCTGTTTAGATGAGATACAAAGACGACCATACAGATAAGTCTTGATTAAATAGTATATCACTATATCTTTAATTCAATGAGAGTAGGGCTTAGGGCCCTCTGGTCAACAGAGGCAGGCCATTTCTGGGCCCTGCCCCAATGCAATGGCCCCTGGCCCAGTAAGATGGGCTCCTGCTGGTGAGATGGCCCCTGGCCATTGAGAGGGCCCCTGGCCCAGTGAGATGGCCCCTGGCCCAGTGAGATGGCCCCTGGCCCATTGAGATGGCCAGTTGCCTAGTGTTTGGAAACGCCATCGCCAGCCCTGCTTGAGGTAAACACCAATACACTTAGACTACACTGGGATGGATAAGGACGCCTTGACTCTGGCATGAGAACCCACCATGATGTACCTGGGGGCTGGCAGCACCTTCTCCCAAAGCCTGAGCTATCAGTGGTTACTGTGGGTGGATGGAGGGGTTTACTCTGAGCTAACGTGCTTACTGGGGGTGGTGGAGTGTTCATAGTCTGAGCTAACACTGGTAACGAGGTGTGGATGGAGGGTGTACTCTGAGCAACACTGGTTGAGGGTGGATGGAGGGTATAGTCTGAGCCAACACTGGTACGAGGGTGGATGGAGGGTATGTCTGAGCTAACACTGGTACTGAGGTGGATGGAGGGTATAGTCTGAGCTAACACTGGTACTGGGGGTGGATGGATGGTATAGTCTGAGCTAACACCTGGTACTGGGGGTGGATGGAGGGTATAGTCTGATCCAACACTGTACTGGGGGTGGATGGAGGTATAGTCTGAGCTAACAGTGGTACTGAGGGTGGATGGAGGGTGTACTCTGACCACACATGTCAATGGTGAGCCCTGATTGGTTCAGAGCCAAGCAGAGAACGTGAACCTCCTCTATCATAAGCTCACACTTGTTATTTTCTGTTTGTGGTCCCTAAATGCCGGCAAATTAAAAAAAGAGCTATCCACTATTGAAGCATTAATTATGTTTTTATGCATTTCCTGCCACTGCAACATCACGATTATTGTACATCTTTAATGAGGATTATTAATCAGGCCAGCATGTACTAGTCTCTGTGGGTCACAGTGTGCAGAAAGGACCATGTGATGCATGGCATCTCATTTCTGTTTGAACTCATTGTGCTGACACACACAGCCACGCAGAGATGACTGATGAAAAACAGTTTCACTGTGAAGGGAATACGACAATGATCTAACATCTTAAAGAATGGATCAGACGTAATCCCAGAAAACAGAGGATTGAGTAATTATGTTTCATCCCTCATGTTCTGCCACTGGGCAGCGCTTCAGTCCCATTAGTGGAGCGCTGGTGAACGAGGCCGTGGTAGGACTATGGGCTGTGTGAACGAGGCCGTGGTAGGACTCTGCGCTGCGTCTCCTCAGCGAATGACGGTCATTAAAGAGCCTCTCTCCGGGGAGGCCGGGAGCTAGAGGCAGTCTTCCCTCGCAGACTAGAGTCCAACTGGGACTCTACTCTAAAAAGATAAAATACAAAAGGGATAGTTAATGGCGTTCCTCGAGGAAAAATCTGTGATATATGAACCACTGAATACAAAATAAGTGGGTCAGAAAACAGTTTGGATTCCTGTTGGGTGGATGCGTCGTTTCAAACTTTATTGAGCTCAACTTTCAGAACCAAAACATTATCTGATGAAGGTGTTCAATTATTAATGTGTTCAATTGGACCGAGAGAGAGAGAGAGAGAGAGAGAGAGAGAACGTGTGAGCGTCGTCTATGTCTCTCGACCGCAGCCTCATCTCAACAATAAGCCAATCAGGTCTTATCAGAGACGACCTCATTCAGATTAAACTCCATCAATCTAAGAATGTGTACAGAAGCTGTTTGAGGGATATTACCACACATCATTCTTAAATCCAAGTCTTTCAACAAGCCCCATTGCACTGTCACTCACACATTCCCAAGTCGTTCCCAGAAACAAAGAATCCCACGAATCCCGCCGACGCTCCCAGAGAGGCGGAGGCCTACCTGAGCTCCTTGGGATCAAAGACCAGCTTCACGTCGTTGACGATGGTGGGGATGTACTTCAGCGCCGCCCTGGAGCCAGGGAGGAGAGGACAATAGGCCGCGGAGTGAGGAGCAGCAGCGATGACGGCCACACTGGGAACCGATAGTTCCCAGTGCACTGGTTCATCAGAAACACCAGCAGCGGTGTTCTGAAGTCCTCCAGAGTAGGTTCGCCGTCAGCTCATTCCGATTCTGCAGCACTGTCCCCCCCCCCCCCCCCCCCCCCCCCCCCCACCCCCCACACCCCCCCCCCCCCCCCCCCCCCCCCACCCCCCCCCACCCCCCCCCCCCCCCCCCCACCCCCCCCCCCCCCCCCCCCGGTAGGGGAAACGCGCCAGGGTTAATTACAGCGTTGGCGGGCGCCTGGCTTGATGTTTGGTTACCGGCGGTGGCATCAGTATCGCATCGCCCCCGCCAAAGCGTTGGGTCGCAGCTGCCGGGGGCGGGAATCTGTTGCGGTGGGCCGGCCAAGCCAGCTGTCGAATGCTGAGCCTTGGTCAGAGCGTTGAAAGCGACGCCTTGTTTATGAGAACGGCAGCCCCCCGGTCATATGTTATTATTGAAAACGTGTCCCTTCTCTGGCCCTCGAACGCTTTTTAAACGCTGGAAGGAGAGATCTCTAAACGCGTCGCTCGATGAGACGTCTGAGTTCGATGGCCGCCCCTGATTTCTCCTGTTACGTATTCCTCTTGTTGCCGGGCAGGTGTACGGGGTGTCAAGTATTAATTATCTCTGGAGCTACTTCTGCTAAGCCCTCCGGCAGAGTGGCTCGCGGATCACTGGCCCTGCAGGCCTGTGCGGCTGTGTATCCGTGTGTTTCTGTTTGCATGCCTGTGTGGTTGTCTGCATGTGTGTGTGAATTTGTAAGAATTTGTGTGTGGTTGTGTGTGTGCATGCTGCCGTGGTTTCGTGCATGTGTGCATGCATGTTTCTGTGTGCATTCTTGCGTGCATACGTGTGTGTGTGTGTGCATGCCTGTGTGGTTGTTTGCATGTGTGTTTTTGTGAATGCCTGTGTGTTGTGCACATGCCTGCATGTGTGTTTGCGTGTGTACAAGTTAACGTAAGTGCGTGCGTGCCCGTGCTCCTGTGTATGTGTGTCTCTGTGAGGGCCTATGCGCGTGCATGCGTTATTCAAATATGACCATGTGTGTGAGTAAACTTGTGTGTGCGTTTGTGTGTGTGTGTGTTGGGCAGGCCTATGAGTGTGTGCCTGTGTGCCTCTACAGATGTTTGGGTGGGCGATGCTCGTGACTGGGATGTCTTATTAGCTGCCAGCTGTCCGACGGCTTCCAGCCGGCCCCCGCTCTGACACAACCCGCCCGTCTCTGCCTTTCAAGCTGCCTTCCTCGGGATCAATTTTTTAATTTACCGTCGCTAAAGCTAAAGCTAATATATCAGCCAATTACACACTGGCTGACTCCTAATTGACTCTGGGACAGCGTCTATCTGCTCTGCTCGCGCACACACACCAGGTACCAGCCAGTGTGCCTACGAGGATGGCTGCGTGCTGTTCTCTCTGGAGAGAAGTGAAGCCAGGGGGGAGGTGTGTGTGTGTCTGTGAGTGCGTGTGCGTGCGCGCGTGTGTGTGTGTGTGCTGATATATAGCGGCTGAGTAGCGGACGTTGAGCTGGGCTCCAAGGACGGAGAGGACAAGAAAACAAACAGCGAAGAGCAGGAGAGACTTCGAGAGAGGAGGAGGAGGAACAGGAGGAGGAGAATACCTTGAGGAGCAGCTAGGGGACAGGAAGAGCCAGGTGGAGGTCAGCAGCAGGGGTGGGAGGGGAGAGGGTCCACAGACAGACGGAGGTCAGAGAGAGAGAGGAAACATGCAGAGAGAAAACACAGAGAGAGACAGTGGGCAAAGACAGCCGAGACTCCCTGAGCAGAACGGAGGTGGAACCACCCAGGAGGAAGAGAAGACCCAAGTGGGGACAGCATGCAGAGCAGGAATACTTTATACAAAAGGGATCCGCGCTGACATTACTTTCTGAATTAGTCTACGAGTGCCCTAGTGATACAAACCTGTTCACTGTGGGCTCAACCAACCCTTTGAATCCCTCCAGCATGCATTTGGTGCGCGGAGAGAAGGGTGAAGGAGATCTGGAGGCTAGAGGTCGTTATAATACTGCTGGCGTCGACATTTACCGAAACCACCTCGACCTTTAACCTCTCAGGTCGGTCCATGGAGAGGTGAGGAGGTCAAGGTTGGCGGCCAAAGCCCCTCCTTCCACACGTGTGTGTGTGTGCACGCAGTCGTATAACAGAGTTACACAACTGTCTGTTGATGCTTGTGTGTTGATACGCGCGAGTGTCTGTGTGAGTGTGTGTAGGCCTACCTTCACCATGCCAGTGTTCTCAGAGTTACTGCTCATCATGTCATTGAAGGAAGTGAAGAGGTTTCTCAAGGACTCCATGAAGTCAGCCTCCCCTTTGTTCTCATACAGCCTGAGAGAGAGAGAGAGAGAGAGAGAGAGAAAGAGAAAGAGAAAGAGAAAGAGAGAGAGAGAGAAGTCAAGGCAAGGTTTGCTGTGTGAGTACCCATCACGTTGGTGAGTTCTTCAGCTCCTCTGCAGCAGAGCTGGTCATACATCTTGTCCGGGCCAGGAAGTGAGTGCATGCGTTTGGCTGTGCGCATGTGAAATTTCTCCATCCAAAGAAAGCCACAAAAAACAGCACCTTGCCGATGCGTGGGCTGGCGAGTCAAGAAGGAATTTAACGAACAACGTGCGGAAACACTTCAGGGCACCTGGCAGCATCAGAGGGCGGAGATCACACACGCCCCCTCCATCTTACTCTCCATCTATTTATAACTGAAGCAAACGCCTCTCAAAACACCGATCAAAACAACACAGGAGACCAGCGCTCTGCCCGCACGCCCTGCTCTCTGTCTGGCCCAGGCTGGGCTTCAGTGAGACGCTCCGGGCCTGAGCCTGCTGGGAGACCCCTTCTACCACGCCACCAGAGGAGACGAGAACGGGACAACGGCTGACCCAGCTGCTCCCCTCACCCTTTCTCACCCCTCCTCATCCTCGACTCACCCCCTCCACGTCCAATCCTTATCAACGACTCAGCCCCTCTCATCACCGACTCAAATCCAGCACTCCCTCCCTCCTCAGCAGCGACTCACCCCTCCTCATCACCGACTCACCCCGACTCATCCAATCCTCCCTCCCTCCTCACTCCCTCCTCACCAGGGTTAGCCTTTCAGTCCACACGCAGGGTATTTAAATCCAGTGCTGGTGTGTCCGTCTGTGTGTCTGCTCCAAGCTGACGATCCTCGTCAGGCCAAGAGGGTGGGGGGGTTCACCCACCACACAATGGATGAGATTACTTCTATCACACCCGACTCCTAGTGGGCAGGCCAGTATTGTGCTGCTGTGTTCTTGGCTGCTGTGGTTGTTGTTGTTGTTGTTGACGAGGCTGCCTGCATGGCCGCTGTCCATCCCCCCCCCTACCCGCCTCGAGAAATAGGCCAGGAGTTGAAGGATTTGAGGACAAAATGGCTTCAAGGTCTTCTTCACCACCAGGGACTGAGGCTTCTGGGCTGAAACGTCGTAGCATAGATGCGATGCTTGTCGCTAGCTTTAACGTGCATGTGCACGGGCGAGTGCATTTGCACGTGCACACACGCTTGAGAACTCGAACACTGGGAGCGCCCCGGGTTTTTGGTGACGCATCCAATTCGATTATTGTTAATGTACGTGGCACCAAACCAATTAGGTAATTGGATTAGGGCTCGGTACAGAGATAATATCTCGCCGTGTAGCTTTATAATACTAATTATGACTGTGGTTGTGTGCTGAGAGTCAACGTTCACTTTAATTACACAGTAGAGGTGTCAAATCACTTTGTTTCATTATTGAGGACAGATTGTACGCAACATGTAAATCCAATTATTATTGTGACTGAAGTGCCCACCAAATGAAAAATGGGTTAGACTGACCAGTGTATGGTCTAATTATGTTACTACCATGTGGCTGGTTATTGTGATTGAAAGCTAACTTTGGTTTATTGAAGGACGCAAACATCCCGACGCAGCTCGACCCAGGTCCTCCGGCTCCAGATGAAGTTCGTGAAGACTTCTGAGTTCTGTCGGACAGGGATCTTAAAAGGTTGGATCAGCGATTCTAGGCCGAAACATAAACGATCACATCCAGATGATCTTTTCTCACGATCCTCTAACTGCTCGCCCCATGTTCAGGCCGACAAAGAAACGCACCTCTGCAGGAAGCCTATAATCCGAGATCGTACACAAAAAACAAATGGTACTACCAACCACTCAAAACAAAAATAAGGGTTTGGGTGTTGTGGATTTTTCCGCTGCGTTCATGAAAGTTATTACTGGATGCACTGAAACACAGAAGGAAGGGGCAAGCTGGCTCTGTTTGCTTGGGATCTCGCTTCAAATACCAACAGAAGGGACGTGAACCAACAACGCTGATGCAACCTTTAAGGGTCTGCCAAAGATAAAAAGACAAAGTGTGACGGTGAACAGCAGGATTTCACAGATCGCCTGTGAGGTCTAGCAAGCAGGGGCTGTTCGTTCCCCAGCTCCTAGATAAGGTTGGAGATTACATCACGGCTCTCTGGGGCTGATGAGACATTTGCCCTTGCAGCCCAACCAGAGGACAGCAGTGCAACAAAACAACAACAAAACAACACAACACAACAGGCATCATAACAGGGAAGACCGCAGGGCTGTTTCACCCAATGTGGGACGCTGTGGACGTGTGCTGCGACCCCATGCGCTCACAGGTCAAACGGACATGTGTGCGTTCGCACAGCATTTTAAACAGATTACAATAGGGTTAGCGGGGGCTACAGCAAGCTTCAGTGATGGTTTCAACAACAATTCAATAGCTGTTCACCCGTTCCCCCCATTCTCCGTTCCATTTCGAAACGTGTTTGGACAGCATGTTTTATTCGCTTGTTTGATTCAAATTCATTTATTTATTAATTAAGGCCGCACCAGGGGGCGCCCCCAACGCATTTGCCGCCCTAGGCGACCGCCTAGTTCGCCTATGCCTAGCGCCGGCCCTGTGCATGGGGGTGGCTGTGAAAAGGTGGAGTAGTTTGCACCGTCCGCACATTGAGGCACTACGACTTGGTCATCGCCCTGCGCCTTCTTTTTATCAATCAAAACACGTAAGAAAAAGTACGGCAGTGCCTTGAGCGGCAAGCGTCCGCTCACTGCGGAGGGACAGGGCGTCCTCACCACAGCCTGTGGAAGAAATAGAACCACCCGATCAAAGTCAGACCCCGTCCGCTCCATTAGCCCGGGGCCATTCGTCACACCCATCGGGCGACCAGCGGCTCCCAACCCCCCGCCTCCCAGTCACGCGCCCACTGCAGCCCATTAAACACATCATGACCACACCGAACCGGCCTGAACCGGTTCTGAGTGACTGACAGCCTGCCGATATTAACCAGGTGTTTTAATTTGGATGGACTCAGCCGCCGAAAACATTTAACCAAACCTGGGTAGAGTTTGAATAATGAATAAGTAAGCAAGGAGTAAGGAGTCCGAAACACAGTGGTAACATTACAGCAAACTTCTTTATGATTCAAATGATTAATCATTTATTACTTCTTACTAATGGGATGGCGTGCGTGCATGAGTGAGAGTGGTGAGAGAGTGGTTGAGTGGGTAAATGATAGGTGACAGAGAGAGATAAACAGGTTGAAAGAGTGATAGACAAAGAGACACGGACTGGTTGAAGAGGACTCGGGAGCGGACGATGAACTGAAGATTTACTCCAGAGCCTTCATGCCTTCAGCAGCTGCTCAGTCAGCTTCTCTGCATTCTCCACGTAGTCTTCAGAACCTTGGTCAACTTCCTGTGGGACACACGCTCACACACATACACACGTACAAAGACACACCCCACACACACACACACACACACACACACCATACACCATTCAATTTATCGCTTCTGTGCTCCTGGGACGGGGGGGTTGGCCCAGATTAAGGTGATTCTCCGTGACTCACGTGTACGTGAGCGTGGCGCTGAGTGCTTGCGTATGTAGGTCTCCAGCCGGGTTTGAAATGCTGGAACTCCTGTCGGCTCAGCCCGATGATGAAGACCTGAGAGACGGAGGACAGAGGAGAGGACATCCTCATCATCATCAGGAGGAAGAGGATATTATAGTCAGGAGGAAGAGGACAATATTAATCATCAGGATAAGACCGAATGGACGGAAGCGCCGTAAAAGGAGAAGGAAGGAACGACCAGAATCGTACACAAGCTAAAGTATTTGGTCCAAGCCTGTGGAGATTCTGGCTCTGATAAACTTTTAAGCATTCTTCGCTTAAAAGGGCAGGTCCATTTATTATTGTCCTGATGATGTCGACGGATGATTCGAGGGGCTAAAAACAACAATGTACTCATTTAATTTGAAGTCCATTTGATTTGAATCAAAATGTACAAATGCCGATTCCACTTCTCCGGTCGATCCTCAAAACAAGCGTTATTGAATGAGTGCGTGTCATGAAGAGGGTCCGTCAGTGAAGTCACTGCATCATGACGTCCGCTCCCTACTGCGGAGCACTGAAGGAGATCTGTAGTCTCTGTACCCGAGGTACGAGGAACGTCATCGGCGTGCAGACGAGAGAGGTCTCATGATACCAGGATGGTCGCTTCAAAAGACACAAACTTTTCAAGCCCGTTCAAGTCCTCTCAGTCATCACCACTCAGCAGCATGGACGGATGTGTGTGTTGTGTGTGTGTGTGACTCGGCACACTTTGAAACGCACACCCCGCACCCGAGAGCCGGAGAGGCCGGCCCGGGGAGAGGAGGACATCTGTCTGGGAGTACTTTGGCCTCCAAATGGTTCAATACAAACCGCAGACAATGCAGTCTGGGACAAAGCGTGGTTTGGACCGTCAGCGAGGATGGTAAGGAATATCAATACGCCCCATTCAAAGCCCCACAAATGAGATTAATAAAAAATAATAGTACGATTGGAGTATGAGGACGTAATGTTGACAACCGCTGCAGATGCATTTTACAATAACTACCGAAATATTAATGGAAACACAGAGGA